>NW_016811775.1:93868-125093 GCF_001698545.2 Rhinopithecus bieti
CTCCCCCTCCCCACTCTCCACTCCCCCCTCCCCACTGCCCCAGCCCCTGGCACCCGCCATTTTACTTTCTGTCTCTGTGAATCTGGCTACTTTGGGCCTCCCCTGTGAGTGGAATCATACAGTATTTGTCTTTTTTGTGACTGGTTTGTTTCACGGAGCATAATGTCCTCCAGTTTCATCCATGTTGTAGCATGAGTCAGAATTTCCTTCTTTTCCAGGCCAAATCGTATTCCATTGTGTGGATGGACCACACTTCGTTTATCCGTTCAGCCATCGGTGGGCACTTGGCTTCCACCTTTTGGCTATTGTAAATAATGCTGCTGTGAACCTGTGTGTACGAATAGCTGAGTCCCTGCTTTCGATTCTTTTGGATATAGACCCAGAAGTGGAATTTTTTTTAAATCAAGATTTGACCCACTGGGGCCCTTGGAGTTCTCATTGGCTCTGAAACTTTTTTTTTTTTTGAGCACTTTGAAACTAAAATAGGAGTGAGGGGCACAGTGGGGGGCGGGGGGAGCACACATCTCTTGTGTCAGCGTTTTAAAAAACGCCCCAGGAGGAAGATGTGTGAAATCCCTCCCTTCCCCCTGCTCCCACCCCCTCCAGGATCTCAAAATACCCCTTGTTTTAGGAAGCGGCTGTGACATCAGGCAGGCAGCGTGTGGCATCTGAGACACAATATCGCAAGTGGCTGGGAGCCCAGAGAAACCAGGACAGGCGTGCTGGGGATGTGGACTAGAGATGGAGCTAATTTTAGTGGCTGAAGAGGCTGCAAGAAGAGAGAGAAAGAGGGGTGTGTGTGTATGTGTGTGTGTGTGTGTGTGTATACGCACAGTGATAGAGGCTGGAGGGGGAGAAATGACGGATAAATCAGCTTGGGCAAAGTAAAGCTAATGGGCAGAGGAGTGAGACTCAGCCCAGAAGGTGGTCAGCAAATCTAAAGATGTGTGCCCGAGGATCAGGGTGGTGGGGAGAATTCGCAGGCAAGTCGTAGAGAGCTATTCCATTTACGGAGGCTCGCTCTGTGTGAGGCACGATCCACCTGTGCTGCCCTCAAGGCCATTCTGAGAACACCACTGTTGTTGTCCTCCTTTTATGAGTAGGGAAACTGAGGCATTGAACTGCGTCCATTCTTCGGTGAGAAGCAGGGAGAACATACGGTAGAAGCAAAGAAATACAAACATGAAGGCTCTCAGGGTCTATGTGATTGGCTGTGACATCCATGAGAGTGGATCTCAGGTTGAAGGAAAGACTCAGGTGGCAGAAAGTAGCTGAACATTTGGATTTGGGAATCCTGGTGGACGTGGCAAAAATTCTGGCTTTTCCCTTCACGGGCTGTGGGACCACTCTGACCTGCAGTTTCCTGATCTGTGTGAAATGGAACGATGCCACCTGTCTCAGCGTTGCTGTGAGGATGCGAGGAGATGATCCATGTAAAATGCCCACTAGGGGGCTCGCTCCAGGGTAGATTCTCAGCAAATGGTAGTCATGGTTTTTGTTACATTTGGGGATATTGGCAGGTAAAAAGGAAATACTTCATTCATTCCAAAATTGCTCACTGAGTTTCTACTGTGTGCTAGGCCCTGGTGACACAGTGGTAACAAGACAGGCCTGCTTTCTGCCCTTGTAAAACTTTAGTTCAACTGCATTGCACTCATCAGCCTAATAATGCAGGTAAATTGTGATGACAATAACAACTAGCATTTACTATGAGCCTTTTACAAATATTAACCCATGTAATCTTCTAAAGAGCCTATAAGAGCTGTTGCCAGGCGCAGTGGCTTATTCCTGTAATCCCAGCACTGTGGGAGGCCAAGGCAGGTGGATCACCTGAGGTCAGGAGTTCAAGACCAGCCTGACCAATATGGTGAAACCCTGTCTCTACTAAAAATACAAAAATTAGCCAGGCGTGGTGGCAGGTGCCTGTAATCTCAGCTTCTTGGCTGAGGTAGGAGAATCACTTGAACCCAGGAGACAGAGGTTGCAGTGAGCCAAGATCGCTCCACTGCACTCCAACCTGGAGGACAAGAGTGAAATTCCGTCTCAAAAAAATAAATAAAATAAGAGCTGTTATTATCCACATTTTACCTATGAGGAAACCGATGCCCAGAGACGTTGAGTAACTTTCCAGAGGTCACACAGCTACTGAGTGGTAGAGCTGGGATTCAGACCCAGGAGTGTGGTCCCAGAGTATGTGTGTGTGTGTTTTTTTTTGTTTGTTTGTTTGTTGGTTTGTTTTTTGTTTTGTTTTGTTTTTTTTTACCGCTGTGCTTTCCTGCCTCTCCGATAGAAGTAATCACCAGTCACATTGAGCGGTTGTTATGTGCCAGGCCCTTAACACACATCTCCTTGGATCTTTGCAAAGAATCCTAAAAGGGTGGTTGTTCATGATCTACATTTTATGGAGAGAGAGATCAAAGCATAGTGAGAGGAAGTAACTTGCCCAAGATCCTGCAGCTGAAGACTCTGGGGTTGCAAATTCGGGATGGCCCTGGACCCTGCATTCCAGCTTCTAGCAGCTAACAGGGGGAATGCTTTTTTTTTTTTCTTGAGACAGAGTTTCACTCTTCTTGCCCGGACTGGAGTGCAATGGCACGGTCTCGGCTCACTGCAACCTCTGCCTCCTGGGTTCAAGCAATTCTCCTGCCTCAGCCTCCTGAGTAGCTGAGATTACAGGCCTGCGTCACCACGCCCGGCTAATTTTGTATTTTTTAGTAGAGATGGGGTTTCTCCATGTTGGTCAGGCTGGTCTCTAAATCCTGACCTTAGGTGATCCGCCCATCTCGGCCTCCCAAAGTGCTAGGAATACAGGCGTGAACCACCGCGCGTGGCCTGGTGGGGGGCCACTTTTATTGGTGCATTTCTTCCATTTTCTCTGTGTCTGTGTAAAGATAAACACCCCAAGCCCCTTGGCTATGAACCGTGGGCCATAATTAGTTAATGGAAGGTAAATGTTTTAGAGATGGAAATTGCTGTGCTTTTTTTTTCCCCCTAGGCATTGTTGCCTGCATGCTAATGCAGCACAACGTGCCTTTCTTCTGTCAGGCGTTTTTAGACAAATTCTATTTTCCCTAAAATATTTTGCCACAGAAAATAGCAAGTGGGAAAGACATTCAGAGACTCAGGCAGAGAGAGGAAACCATTCCCTTGGGTTTGAACAGAATAGCAGAGTGGTTAACAGCACAGATCTTGAGTTAGGTGGATGCCAATTTGTGATTTATTTCCCAGCAAGCAAGATGCTGGCTCTCTGTGTACCTCAGTTTACTTGTTTGTCAAATGAGGAAAATAATGGTACCTGTCTCTCACCAGCTTACCAGTTGCCTCTCTAGCTATGTCTAATCTGCTGTTAACCACGCCCACTATGTTTTTAATTCCAAGTATTAGAATGGTTTTCTTCCTACAGGCTCTGTCTGATCTTTTTAAATCCTGCTTCATCTTTTGTAGTATTGTTTCCCTGCAGCAGGATTTCTCAACCTTGGCACAATTGACATTTTGGGCTAGATAATCCTTGGACGTGAGCCCCCACCCTATGCACTCTAAGACACTTTGAACATCCCTGGCCTCTCACCCCACTAAATGCCAGTGGCAGCCCCTCCAGTTGTGATAGCCAAAAATGGCTCAGATATTGCCAAATGAAATGTCCCATGGAGGGTAGAGTTGCCCCCGCTTGAGAATTGTTCTGTAGGTATTTTCAAGCATGTCTTACATTTCCTTAAGTATAATATGCAAAAGAAAAAGCTAAATCTACAGAAACTCATAATGTGCAAAGAATTTTTATAATCAGTGTCCAGTAACTTAAGTATCTAAAAGTGTTACGGCATTTTTTCTGCTGTCTCTTGTTTCCCATGATTCCTCATTCCAGTGCCTTGTTTTCTTGAATGTCTTGTTATCTTTGGTTGTGTGAAGCTCATTTTCCATGGGACGCTATTTTTGTTTTGTTTTGAGACAGAGTCACGCTCAGTCACCCAGGTTGGAGTGCAGTGGTGCGATCTCAGCTCACTGCAACCTCAGCCTCCCAGGCCCAAATGATTCTCCTGCCTCAGCCTCCTGAGTAGCTGGGATTACAGGCGTGTGCCACCACACCCACTAGTTTTTTTGTATTTTTAGTAGAGACAGGGTTTCACCACATTGGCCAGGCTGGTTTTGAACTCCTGACCTCAAGTGATCAACCTGCCTTGGCCTCCCAAAGTGCTGGGATTACAGGTGTGAGCCACCTTGCCTGGCCTCCATCAGACACTGTTGAAGGGAGTTCATTGAGGCCTACAATGAAGGTGTACCCTCCATGGACAATTTGCATTTACTTTTTCCAGGTGCCTGGGACACTCCCAGTCTAGGACCATCGTAGACTTTTAGACCAACAACGTGTTGAGAATTTAGGTCACCAGTGTCTGCAAAAGCCAGCTGTGGTTATAATTTCTCAAAGACTTTTCTTTGTCTCCTTTTCTGCAAAGTGCCAAAGGAACTTCCTCAGAAGTTTCTGGGGATGGAAAGACAGAAGTACATTAACTTCAGGTTTCTTACCTGAAAGTGATAGCCTATTGGGCCCCATCCTACTTGGGGAGTGGTGTGTCTCCTTTGAGACTTTCTAACACGTGTGTACCCTGGAGTTTGCCCCACCTCTGCTCCCCAGGAGGCCATAAAACTTGAAGCGCGGTTCCGTGGGTTAGACAGATGCCCTTGGTGCAAAAGTGATTTTAATGCTCTGATAGATGCTCAGGTTACCTCCAGGAAATTCTTTACTTCACTTATTTATTTAGGGCTGGTAACTACTAATTGTCAGGTCTTTCTTGTTTCAACAACATGGCCTTCAGATTTTATGCAGGATTTGTCATTGTTTTCAGCAAGAGTGTCAGCCTTATTACCCAGCTTACTGTATTAGAAATAGATGTCTGGGTCAGGCGCAGTGGCTCACACCTGTAATGCCAGCACTTTGGGAGGCTAAGATGCATGGAACATGAGGTCAGGAGTTCGAGACCAGCCTGGCCAACATGGTGAAACCCCATCGATACTAAAGATGAAAAAAATTAGCTGGGTGTGCTGGTGCACACCTGTAATCCCAGCTACTCGGGAGGCTGAGGCAGGAGAATTGCTTGAACCTGGGAGGGGGAGGTTGCAATGAGCCAAGATTGCACCATTGCACTCCAGCCTGGGTGACGGGGTGAGACTCTGTCTCAAAAAAAGAAATAAATATCTGTTGTGTGGATTATTTAAAACAGCAGATGGTCAAGAACTATGACTCATGCCTGTAATCCCAGCACTTTGAGTGGCTAAGGTGGGGGGATCACTTGAAGCCAGGAGTTAGAGACCAGCATGGGAAACATAGCAAGACCCCCATCTCTGCAAAAATAAAGTAAAATAAATTAGTGTGCATGGTGGTGCAGACATGCTTCTAGTCCTAGCTACTCAGGAGGCTGAGGCAGGAGGATCACTTGAACCTAGGAATTTGAGGCTACAGTGATCTATGATCATGCCATTGCATTCCAGCCTGGGTGACAGATCAAGACCCTGCCTCTAAAACATAAAAATAAATACAAGTTAAGTTAAAAAGAAATAAATAAGTAATAGAACATCCAACACAGTTCTTGGCATGCATTGGCTATTTTTTGTTTGTTTATTTTGTTTTGTTTTGTTTTGTTTTTTGAGACGAAGTCTCACTCTTGTTGCCCAGGCTGGAGTACAATGGTGTGATCTCAGCTCACTGCAACCTCCACCTCCTGAGTTCAAGTGATTCTCCTACTTCAGCCTCCCGAGTAGCTGGGATTACAGGCATGCGCCACCACTCCCAGCTGTTTTTCATATTTTTAGTAGAGACGGGGTTTCTCCATTTTGGTCAGGCTGGTCTCAAACTCCCAACCTCAGGTGATCCACCTGCCTCGGCCTCCCAAAGTGCTGGAATTACAGGCGTGAGCCATCGCACCCGGCTGGCTGTTTTGATTGTTAAATGAAGATGGTATGAAAGGGAAGGAAGAACAGTGACATTTGCAAGGGACACTCCCTGGAGGGCAGGGCAAGGGGGCTGTGGAGGAGAAAAGTCAGAGAGTATAATACAGGTTGCCTTGGGTGATGTTTTAGATTTTAGCCAACATTGGCAAAGAGCCTCATTTATTTCTCAGAGTAGCTCTGGCTACTGGAAATGCTGTACAACTTAAGGTGGACTTTCTAGAAGAAAATTCTTGACCAGGTGCAGTGGCTCACACCTATAAATCACTTTGGGAAGCTGAGGCAGGTGGAACACTTGAGCTGAAGAGTTTGAGACCAGACTGGGCAACGTGGCAAAACCTCATCTCTACAAAAAAATATACAAAAATTAGCCAGGTGTGGTGGTGCATGCCTGTATCCCAGCTACTCGGGAGGCTGAGGTGGGAGGATTGCTTGAACCTGGGGAGGTGGAGGTGGTAGTGAACCAAGATTGCACCACTGCACTCCCATTTGAGTGACAGACCAAGACCCTGCCTCAAAAAAAAAAAAAAAAAAAAAAAAAAAAAAAAAAAAAAAAAAAAAAAGAAAAGAAAAGAAAAAAAGAAAAGAAAAGAAAATTATCTCTGGGATTCAATCCTGGCCCACACAGTATTGGCTTCACTTCACCTCCTTCTCCCCTGAGATACACAGCACCACTCCCCCAAGCTTCATCAACTTTATCTCTGATCTGGGTGCTGTGACTTGTCCCCATTCCTGGCCAGAATTTGAGGTATGGATGAACCCACTAGCCCTCCATCACGCACTCTGCCATAAAAGCACACCACGTGCTGATTGCTATTTTTGATCTCCTTTCTGCCTTGCCCTCTAGACTCTGAGCTGCTTGGAGACTAGAGACCAGTTTTGTCCATCTCCAAATCCCCTAAAGTCCTGTGGCCAGCAAGCAGGTAGGACATCTGAAAGTTTATCAGAGAGGGAATTGCTTTTCTCTTGAGATGCAACTGGAACAGGAATCTTATTGACTTGGAGTAGCTTCAAGGTTGGAAGAGTATGTGTCAGGGTTCTCCAAGACCTCTCTCAAAGTTTGAAGTTTGCTAAAAGGGCTCACAGGACCCAGAAAAGCTGTGAAATTCAGTTATGGTTTATTAGAGTGGATGGATAGAGATTAAAATCTGCAAGCAAAAGATGCACAAGGCAATGTCCAGGGGAGATCAGGCATGAGCTTCCAGGTGTCCACTCCCAATGCAGTTATGCAAACAGTGTTCAATTCTCCCAGCAATGGTGTGTGACAATGCACAGTGTACTGCTAAGCAGAGAAGCTCACTTGAGCCTTGGTGTCCAGGGTTTTTATTGGGGCTCAGTTACATTGACATGGAACACCCATGTGACTGACTTGAACTGCTGGGTCTCTGGCACACTCCAAGATCAAACTGATGCAGTGTGACCTAGGGCCCCAGCTGAACACAAACAGGCAGTCACCATAGATCCCATTGTGAGCATAAACTACGAGGCATGGCCCAAGGCCCTAGATATACAGATATTCCTTCCAAGAGCCAGCCAAGGGCCAGTCCTTCCTTTGGAATATGTGGAGTTTGAACTCCCCAACCCCAAGGAGTTAACTCTTTTCTTTTCTTTTTTTTTTGAGACAGTCTCGCTCTGTCTCCCAGGCTGGAGTGCAGTGACGCGATCTTGGCTCACTGCAAGCTCCATCTCCCGGGTTCACACCATTCTCCTGCCTCAGCCTCCCCAGCAGCTGGGACTACAGGTGCCCGCCACCACACCCAGCTAATTTTTTTGTATTTTTAGTAGAGACGGGGTTTCACCATGTTAGCTAGGATGGTCTCGATCTCCTGACCTCATGATCCACCCGCCTCGGCCTCCCAAAGTGCCGGGATTACAGGAGTTAACTTTTTACTACACAGAATATAACTATCACCAAGTCTTTCTTCTTGTCACGTCCTTTCAAGGTGACCCATTGCTCTTAGCAGTGTCTTTGAGACCCTGTATCTTCTGGCCTTGACCCATATCACCTGTGTTATCTCTCCACTCTAGCTACATTGAACTCTGCTTTTTTGAGATGCAGTCTCACTGTCACTGAGGCTGAAGTACAGTGGTACAGTCACAGCTCACTGCAGCCTCAAACTCCTGGGCTCAAGTGATCCTCCCACCTCAGCCTCCTGAGTAGCTGGAACCACAGGCGCATGCCATTACACCCAGCTAATATTTTTATTTTTAGTAAAGATGGGGTCTCACTATGTTTCCCAGGGTGGTCTCAAATTCCTGGGCTCAAGCAGTCCTCCCATCTTGGCCTCCCGAAGTGTTGGCATTACGGGAGTGAGCCACTACATCCAGCCCACTGAACTTTTTAACGATCCCCTAGCATCCTATACTTTCTGTCACTGGATAGCCTTGGAATTATTTTTCCTTCTTGTTGAAATACTCTTCTTCTTTCCTCCCTTTGCTGTCAAGTCTCAGAATAGGCATTATTTCCTCCAAAAACCCTCTCCTGACCCTCCAAGTCTGGATGAGGACACTTCCTTTGCCCAGAGAGTGCCTATTTTAGTCCTCTCAGGTGGCTATAATAAAATACCTTAAACTGGGTGTCTTATACACCTCAGATATTTATTTTCCACAGTTCTGGAGGCTGGGAAGATCAAGGCACTGACAGATTTGGTGTCTGATGAGGGGCCATTTCTTGTTTCATAGAAGGTGTCTTCCTACTGCATCCTTACATGGTGAAAAGAGTCAAGGCAGCTCTCTGAAACCTCTTTTATGAAAGCATAAATCCCTCTGTCTTCATGATCTAATCACCTCCCAAAGGCCCGACTTCCTAATATCTTCACATTGGTGACTAGGTTTCAACATATGAATTTGAGAAAGATACAGACATTGAGACCATGGCAGTGCTCTTCCACCAGGTTTTTTTTATCCCACTGTATTATAATTGAGGTTTAAATAATCTGCTTTCCTTCCCTTAGATTGTAAGCTCCATGAGAGCAGGGCCCTACCCATCCAATCATTGTCCTATCCCCAGTGACTACAACTTCCTGGGTACATAATTAATATTTATTATATTATGTAGCAAAGATAATGCTGCCACACTAAGAGACCCAAAAGACCACGGGATTAAAACCTTAAAGAAAAAATAATAATTTCTCTCCTATAATAACTACAAGGTTAGCCATGCAGGTTGGCAGGGAAACTCACTTCCACAAAGTCACTCAGGGATTCAGGCTGCTGCTGTCCTCTTCTTTCTCTACCACCAAATGATCTTCAGCATCATTTGCACAATCAAAACAACTGGTCTTGAATAGGCAGAAGAGGGGGATCTTTTCCAATTTCTTAAGTCTCAGACCCAAAAGTGGCAGCTGTCACTTCCACTGACATATCATTGATGGAAACTTAATCATGTGAGCATACCAAACTGCTAGGGATGCTGGGAAATGTAGTTTTCTTGGGAAATCCAGGACTTGGCTAAATTTCCATTCCTGTAGAAGATGGTAGGGGATGGAGAAGTGGTGGACATCCAGTGGTTGCTACCATATTTATTGAATCAAATTGTCAAACAGGACCCATCTGATAAGGGGTTCTTTTCTAGAATTAATTGAATGATTAAATCAGGGGCAAAGGCATGTCACCTTATCTTTCTCTGCCTATATTGGCTTTCTAGGGCTGCTGTAACAGAGTACCATGAACTTGGTGGCTTAAAACAACAGAAATTTATTTTCTCACAGTTCTGGAGGCTAGAAGCCTAAAATCAAGGTGTCAGCAAAGCCACCTGGATAACTGCTCTAGGGAAGAATTCCTCCTTGCCTCTTCTCGTAGCTCCTGGCAACCCTTGGTATTCTTTGGCCTCCACTTCAATCTCTGCCTCCATCTTCATTTGCCTTTTTTCTCTGTGTGTCTATGTCCTTTCCTCTTCTTAAAAGGATACCAGTCATTGAATTTAGGGCTTACTCTAAATCCAGGATGATCTCACCTCAAGAGCCTTAATTAATTACATCTGCAAAGAACTTATTTCAAAACAAGATTGCATTCTGAGGTTTCAGTAGACACGAATTGTGGGGAGATAGTATTCAACTCAATTCACTGCTTTACTTAAGAAAAGAGACTATGAAGTGAGCCTTCCTCTGCTTGAGAGAGAGAGAGCCTTTCTGTGCAATAGGTCAATGAATGGGTGCAGCCGTATTCCACATAACTTTATAAAAATAGATGGCCAGCCTATGGGGTTTGCTGACCCCTGCCCCAAATTCCAAAGTCAACAGCAGTCTTTTTTTTTTTATCTTTTAAAATATTTTAAATTTATTTTATTTTATGTTGAGACAGAATCCCACTCTGTCGCCCAGGCTGGAGTGCAGTGGTCGCGGCTCACTGCAACCTCTACCTTCCAGATACAAGTGATTCTCCTGCCTCAGCCTCCTGAGTGGCTGGGACTACAGGTGTTCGCCACCATGCCCAGCTAATTTTTGTATTTTTAGTAGAGACAGAGTTTCACCATGTTGGCCAGGCTGGTCTCGAACTGCAGACCTCAAGTGATCCACCCGCCTCGGCCTCCCAAAGTGCTGGAATTACAGGCAGGAGCCACTATGCCCAGCCAGGATTCTCTTCATTTTAACAGCATTCTTACTTGTCCCACATCCACTCCACCCTGGGTCTAGTTAGATAAAAGTATCTACAGATCTTGTTTAGCTGACATTGTCCTGGGGGATATTTTTTAATCTTTTGAGACAAAGTTGCCCAGGCTGGAGTGCAGTGGCCTGATAACAGCTCACTGCAGCCTCGACCTCCTGGGCTTAAGCGATCCTCCCACCTCAGCCTCCAGAGTAGCTGGTACCACAGATGAATGCTACCACACCCGGCTAATTTATACATTTCTTGCAGAGGTGGTTACCAAAGGCTGGTCTCAAACTCCTGGGCTCAAAAGAGCCTCCTACCTTGACCTCCCAAAGTGCTGGGATTACAGGTATGAGCCACTGTTTCCAGCCCCGGGAATATAGTCTAAGAACTGAGTCATTAGGCGATTTTGTCATTGTGTGGACATCATGTAGTGAACTTACACAAACCTAGATGGTATAAACTACTGCACACCTCAGTTATGGGGTATACCCTATTGCTCCTAAGCTGCAAACTGCACAGCAGGTTACTGTCCTGAATACTGTAGGCAATTGTAACACAGTGGTAAGTATTTGTGTATCTAAACATATCTAGGCCGGGCACGGTGGCTCATGCCTGTAATTCCAGATCACCTGAGGTCAGGAGTTTGAGACCAGCCTGGCTAACATGGCAAAACTCCATCTTACCTAAAAAATATCAAAATTAGCCAGGCGTGGTGGCAGGCACCTGTAATCCCAGCTATTCGGGAGGCTGAGGCAGGAGAATCGCTGGAACCTGGGAGGCGGAGGTTGCAGTGAGCTGAGATCATGCCACTGCACTCCAGCCTGGGTGACAGAACGAGACTGTATCTCAAAATAAATAAATAAATAAATAACATATCTAAACAAAAAAGGTACAGTAAAAATACAGTATTATAACCATATGAGACCACCATTGTATAGGCAGTCCGTTGTTAAGCAAAACATCATTATGTAGTGTATGACTGTACCATATACTGCACGGCTTCAAACAAGGGAAATTTATTCTCGCACTGTTTTGGAGGACATAGGTCTGAAATCAGGGTGTCACCAGGGTCACTCCAAAGGCTCCAGCGGAGGATCCTTCCATTGGGTTTGGAGTTGCTTCACGCCAGTCTCTGCCTCTGTGGTCACAGGGCCTTCTCCTCTTCCCTCTCAAAGTTCCCTCTTCCCCTCTGTCATAAGGATACATACATATGAGCCCCCGCTCAGAAAATCCGGGAATAAACTCTTGCCCTCATATTCTTTTTTTTTTTTTTTTTTCTTTATGAGATAGAGTCTCACTCGTTACCCAGACTGGAGTGCAGTGGTGTGATCTCCGCCCACTGCAAGCTCCACCTCCCGGGTTCACGCCATTCTCCTGCCTCAGCCTCCCGAGTAGCCGGGACTACAGGCGCCCGCCACCACGCTGGGCTAATTTTTTGTATTTTTAGTAGAGACGGGGTTTCACCAGGATGGTCTCGGTCTCCTGACCTTGTGATCCTCCCGTCTCAGCCTCCCAAAGTGCTGGGATTACAGGCGTGAGCCACCACGCCCAGCCTGCCCTCATGTTCTTAGCTAAATCATACCTGCAAATCATATCTGCACACCTTATTTTTTGTAAATAAGGTAACATTCCAGGGATTGGGACTTCAACATAACTTCTGGAGGGTTCACTGTTCAGCCCACTACACCCAGAAAGCGCTTTGGAATTCAGGTTCTGACATCTGGGACTGCCTCCCACATACACGCACCATTACCTTGTACTGAATACCTGAAGGGTTCTGCTCCCTCCTCCACTCCCCCAAATATTTGCTGTGGACCTGAGAAAGCTGACTTCATGGAAGCTTCATTCCACTGTTCTAAGGACTTTTCATACATTAACAAATGTTTTCTCTCTACGGGGAAAACCACAGAGAAATCAAGACAGAGCAGGGTTAAATAACTCACCTGAGGAGGAGCAGTAAGTGGCAGAGCCAGGATTCAAGCCAACATGGTTTTGCACGGTTTTGACATCATTTGCAACACAAATATTGTCACAGATACCTTTTTGAGCATCTACTGTGCTAAAACCGCCAGGAAGGAAAAGAACATGGGGCCGGGAGAGCTCATGACAGGGGACAGGGCTGGCCATGGGGGTTTGCACCTTGGTGGAAGATGCTATGGTTCTCTTTTTCTTTTTTTTTTTCCTGAGACTCTGTTAGTGTCTGACTTAGCCACTCAGAGTCTCACTCTGTTACCCAGGCTGGAGTACAGTGACGACTGGCTCACAGCAACCTCCGCCTCCCAAGTTCAAGCGATTCTCCTGCCTCAGCCTCCCAAATATCTGGGATTACAGGCACAGGCCACCACAGCTAGTTTTTGTATTTTTAGTAGAGATGGAGTTTCACCCTGTAGGCCAGGCTGGTCTCGAACTCCTGACCTCATGATCCGCCTGCCTCGGTCTCCCAAAGTGCTGGGATTACAGGTGTGAGCCACCACACCCGGCAGCTATGGTTCTCTTTCAACTCCTTGTGCTGGAATTATTGCAGAAACCCGGGCCAGTTCATCCCCAGGAAGTGAGACATTCACATGCAGAGCTGTACAGGAGCAGAGAATCCATGACTGGTTGGATGGAGGCTGCCTCACTGCCTACAGAGTGGGCTCTGGGTGGATTGTTCTATTTGGGGAGCTAGCCCACCCACCAGTCTCAGCCCTTGGCAACTCTGTCCTGCTGTCACAGCAGCTGGACATTGAGAAACTGAGACATGACAGCCTTCCCTCCCTGTTCCTGCCCAGCGGAGTGGAAACCCCTCGGGACCCGCATTCCAAGCGTGCACAGTATCGCAGAGCTGCATAGTTAACGCGGTGCTTCTCCTCCAGCCCTCCGGATGCGAGCTGACAGATTGGCAGCTGGCTGACTTCCAAGGTCCAGTGAGTTCTTGGCAGTCGCTTTCTGACCTGGACAAGTGGCTGCCACCTCCTGGAACATCAGGCTGCCCCCTTGGGGAGAGGGTGATGGTCTCTTTGGAAGGACTGTGAGCTTTGAGGTGGTCATCAAAAGCCATTCTTGGAAACATTCTTTGAGTTGTACTGTGCAATTTGGTCACTAGAATATCCGTATGTGGATATTAAATTGGTCTTGGGTTTTGTTTTGTTTTGTTTGGATTGTGGCAAAATATACACAATAATCCTCCTGCCTCAGCCTCCCAAGTAGCTGGGATTACAGGCATGCACACCACACCCGGCTAATTTTTGGATTTTTAAATTTGTTTGTTTGTTTTTGTTTCTTGAGATGGAGTGTAGCACTGTTGCCCGGGCTGGAGTGCAGTGGCGTGATCTTGGCTCACTGCAACCTCCGCCTCCCGGATTCAAGCGATTCTCTTGCCTCAGCCTCCTCAGTAGCTGGGATTACAGGCGCCCCCACCACGCCCAGCTGATTTTTTTTTATTTTTAGTAGAGACGGGGTTTTACCATGTTGGCCAGGCTTGTCTCGAACCCCTGACCTTGTGATCCACCTGCCTTGGCCTCCCAAGGTGCTGGGATTACAGGTGTGAGCCACCACACCTGGCCAATTTTTGTATTTTTAGTAGAGACAGGGTTTCACCATGTTGGCTAGGCTGGTCTCAAACCCCTGACCTCAGGTGATCCACCTGCCTCAGCCTCCCAACGTGCTGGGATTACAGGCGTGAGCCACCAGTCTTGGCCAATTTTTGTATTTTTAGTAGAGACAGGGTTTCACCATGTTGGCCAGGCTGGTTTCAAACTCCTGATCTCAGGAGATCCACCACCTCAGCCTCCCAAAGTGCTAGGATTACAGGCATGAGCCACTGCACACAGTCTAAATGCTGTGGCTCACATCTATAATTCCAACACTTTGGGAAGCTGAGGCCAGAGGATTGCTTGAGCCCAGGAGTTTGAGACCAGCCTGGGCAACATAGGGAGACCCCAACTCTGTAAAAAATAAAAATGAATTAGCCAGGCGTGGTGGTGCCGGCCAGTGGTCCCAGCTACTCGGGAGGCTGAGGCAGGAGGATCACTTGAGCCCAAGAGGTCAAGGCTGCAGTTAGCTGTGATTGTGCCACTGTACTCCAGCCTGGGTGACAGAGCAAGACCCTGTTTCAAAAAAATTAAATTAAGCGAAATTTAAAATTCTGTTTCTCACTCACACAGGCTGCACTTCAAGTGCTTAATCATCCCTTGTGGGTGGTGGCTATCATTTTGGACAGCATGGATAGAGAATATTTTTATCAGTGTAGGAAGCTTCATCAGAGAAGACCGCTCAGAGGCCTGTGGGGACCAGCATAGTGCGGTAGAAAGACACAGGCCAGCTGGTGAGAGACTGGTCTTCTGATCCCAGATCTGTCCCTCACTTGCTGGGTGACCTTGGACAGCTCCCTTGGTCCCTCTGGAATTTTCTCTTCATTGTAAAATCAGGAAATTGGCCTCAATGAATTCTGAGGCCCTGTTTTTGTTTTGTTTTGTTTTGTTTTGTTTTGTTTTTTGAGACAGAATCTCGCTCTGTCACCCAGGCTGGAGTGCAGTGGCGTGATCTTGGCTCACTGCAACCTCCACCTCCCAGGTTCAAGCGATTCTCCTCCTCAGCCTCCCCATTAGCTGGGACTACAGGCGTGCACCACCATGCCTGGCTAAGTTTTGTGTTTTTAGTAGAGACGGGGTTTTGCCATGTTGGCCAGGCTGGTCCCAAACTCCCAACCTTGAGTGATCCTCCTGCCTCGGCCTCCCAAAGTGCTGGAATTACAGGCCTGAGCCACTATGCCTGGCCCCATCTACTTCTAAGTGTTATGACCCACTCAGCTCTGAAGACAAGGGAGGAGCATCCTCTCAGTCCAGCTCTAACATGCGGGAGCCTCTCACCCTATCCCCCAGTTCATAAAGGCAGGCGTGTTGTGAAGAGCACAGAATGGGCTGAGAGAAATATGCAGGGATTGCGTCTATCTCCCTTCCTTCCACACGTTTCCTTGTCGGCACCACCTGCCTCTATTCCGCGCCACACACACACCCGCCTTCTCTCTGTCTCAGAGGAAGACAGGATCTTCCATCCCCCAAATCCTGCCCTGATTCCTACTCTGATGCCTCTGCCCTGACTCTCTTAAGCTCCCTGGGAATGCAATGCATCTCCTATGCCCTCCTCATCCCAGTAGTTCCCACATTCCCCAAAATCGCTTTGGGAAAAGTCCCCCAGTGAGTAACCAGCTGTCCTGAGTGGGCATCTCAGAACTTCTCTTTTGTCGTTGTTGTTTGTTTTGCTTTTGTTTTGAGACAGGATCTATCTTTTGCGCCCAGGCTCTAGTGCAGTGGTGTGATCTCAGCTCACTGTACCCTGGACCTCCCAGGCTCAGGCGATCCCCCCACCTCGGCCTCTGGAGTAGCTGGGACTACAGGTACACGCCACCACACCCTGCTACATTTTTTTTTTAGGACTTTTGGTAGAAATGGGGTTTCACCGTGTTGCCCAGGCTGGTCTCTAACTCCTGGGCTCAAGCGATCCGCCCACCTTGGTCTCTCAAAGTGCTGAGACTACAGACGTGAGCCACCGCACCCAGCAGAGCTTCTGTTTCTTGAGTGTGTTCTCAGCCATGCTGAGACACTTTCTCTTCTCAGCCTGATGATGCTTTTGGCTTGTGTTTCTTTGTTTTTAATTACGACTTCCCCATCGCTGTCATGGGATCATGAGGGTCTTCTGTCCATCTAGATGATACCTTTCTTGTGCCACATATCTCTGACAGTCCCTGGTTTTTAAACCCTTATTGCTTTCAAAATACCATCCAAACGCCTTATTGTGGCATATTGTCCTTCACTGCTATCTGCCTGCTTTTTTTTTTTTTTTTTTTTTGAGACAGAGTCTCGCTCTGTTGCCCAGGCTGGAGTACAATGGCAAAATCTCAGCTCATTGCAACCTCCACCTCCTGGGTTCAAGCAATTCTCCTGCCTCAGCCTCCTGAGTAGCTGAAATTACAGGTGGCTGCCACCACGTCCAGCTATTTTTGTTTTTTTTTTTCAGTAGAGACAGGGTTTCACCATGTTGGCCAGGCTGGTCTCAAACTCCTGACCTCAGGTGATCCTCCCACCTCAGCCTACCACAGTGTTGGGATTACAGGCATGAGCCACCACGCCCAGGTTTTTTTTTTTTTTTTTTTTTTTTTTTTTTTTTAAAGACAGGACCTTGCTCTGTCACTCAGGCAGGAGTGCAGTAGCACCATAATCCCTTACTGCCTCCTTGACCTCCTGGGCTCAAGGGATCCTCTTGCCTTGGCCTCCCCAGTAGCTGGGACTACAGGCATGCACCACCACACTGGCTAATTTTTAAAACTTTATTGTAGAGATGGAGTCTTGCTAGGTTGCCCAGGCTGGTCTCAAGCTTCTAGGCTCAAGCAATCCTCTTGCCTGTGCCTCCCAAAGCACTGGGATTACAGGCAAGAGCCCCCACACCTGGTCCTAACCCACTTTCTGAACTTGCAACCACGCCATTTTCTCCTGACTAATATTTAAGTCACATCATGACATGTCCCACTTCAGAAATGCCTACCAAATCAGTGGACCCTTTCTACCAAACAAATGTTATTTTTTAAATATTTATTTTAGAGTAATATAGACTTTTAGAAAGGTTGTAGCTGGGCGCAGTGGCTCACGCCTGTAATCCCAGCACTTTGGGAGGCTGAGGCAGGTGGATCACCTGAGGTCAGGTGTTTGAGACCAGCCTGGGCAACATAGCGAAACCTTGTCTCTACTAAAAATACAAAATTAGCCAGGTATGGTGGCACGCACCTGTAGTCCCAGCTACTCGGGAGGCTGAGGCAGGAGAATTGCTTGGACCCAGGAGGCGAAGGTTGCAGTGAGCTGAGTTTGTGCCACTGCACTCCAGCCTGGGTGACAGAGTGAGATTCCATCTCAAAATGAAAAAGAAAAGAAAAGAAAGGTTGTAAAGATAGTACAAATAGTTCCCACATACCCTTCACCCAGTTTTTCCTGTGGTTTGTATCTTATATTTTCACCATATACTTGTCAGTGCTAAGGAATTGCTGAGTGCAGAGTGGCATATGGCTGCAGTCCCAGATACTCAGGAGACCGAGGCAAGAGGATATCGCTTGAGCCCAGGAATTCAAGTCTAGCCTGGGCAACACAGTGAGACCCCTTTTCTGCAAAAGAAATAAAACAAATAAAACATTTAAAAAAGAATGCACTGGAGGCAGCGTGGAAACAAGGACCTCATTTGGGAGTCTGCAATGTTCTGAGCAAGCGGTGATGGAGGCCTCAAGTCAGGGCTGTGATCATGGAGGTGGGCAGGGGTGGTTGGTTTCACTGTCTGTGTTGACTTAATTTTAGATTTGCAGACTCAATTGAGTATGAACTTTAAGAGAAAGAGAGTGGCCAGGCACGGTGGGTCACACTTGTAATCCCAGCACTTTAGGAGGCCCAGCAGGGAGGGCCACTTGAGCCTAGGAGTTCGACACCAGCCTGGGCAACATAGTGAGACCGTTGTCTCTACTAAAAAATGTTTTAAATTACCCAGGCATGGTGATGTGTGCCTGTAATCCCAGCTACTCGGGACAGTGAAGCAGGAGGATCACTTGAGCCCAGAAAGTTGAGGCTGTAGTGTGCTGTGGTTGCGCCATTGCCCTCCAGTCTGGGAGACAAAGTGAGACCCTGTCTCAAAAAGAGAGAGAGAGAAGTCAAGGAGGACCTCACATTTTTTGACATAGTGTATTAGTCTCTTCTCACACTGCTAATAAAGACTTACCTGAGACTGGGTAATTTATAAAGGAAAGAGGGTTAATGGACTCACAGTTCCACATGGCTGGGGAGGCCTCACAATCACGGCAAAGGAGAAGCAAAGGCATGTCTTACATGGCGGCAGGCAAGAGAGCTTGTGCCGTTTATAAAACCATCAGATTTCATGAGACTTATTCACTACCACAAGAACAGTATGGGGGAAACTGCCCCCCATGATTCAATTATCTCCTCCTGGCACCGCCCTTGACACGTGGGGATTATTACAATTCAAGGTGAGATTTGAGTGGGGACACAGCCAAACCCTATCACATGGGCAACTGAAAGGATGGGTTTGCCATCAAATAAAATGGGGAAGGAGACTGACTAGGTGGGCAGATTAGGAACTCAGCTTTCTATGAAGTGCCTACTAATGGATAGAGATATTGTGTTGGCCATCTATTAGGTTGGTGCAAAAGTAATCGTGGTTTTGCCATTAAAAGTAATGGCAAAGTAAATAACTTTTGCACCAACCTAATAGGAATTGGAGTCTAAAATTCAAAAAAGGTAAGTCAGAGCTAGAGATCCGAAGGCAGGAGTCAGCCTCCTGTGGAAGCTGTTTAAGGAACTGAATAAGGGCATGGATGCAGAAGAGCACCCAGGACCGAGCCCAGGGTTTACTCTCCATCATTAAAGAGGTTGGGGAAGATGAGGAGGAGCCAGCAGAGAAGACTGAATTGGAGCAAATCAGAAGAATGCAGGTGCTGGCTGCTGTGCAAGGAAAGTGCTAAGCCATTTCAAGTATGAGGGAATGATCAATGATGTCCACTGATGCCGATGAGTTGACTCCAATGAAAAATGAGAATTGACCATTGGATGTAGTGGCGTGGAGATCTTTCGTGACCCGAGCCAGAGCTGCTTAGGTGAAGAGGTAAAGGCAAGAGGCTACTGGAAGGATTACTACTAGCTCTTTTAAAGAATTCTGCTGTGAAGGGTAGAGGAGGAGAGATGGGGCATGTGTTAGCTGGTGGGGGAAGTGGATTTCAGAGGTTTGTTTCCCTGAAAAAAAAAAAAAAGAAAAAAGAATAAAGAAGAAAAAGGCCAGGCACGGTGACTCACGCCTGTAATCCCAGCATTTTGGGAGGTTGAGGTCAGGAGTTTGAGACTAGCCTGGACAACATAGTGAGACCCCATCTCTACCAAAAAAAAAATTAATTAGCTGGGCATGGTGGTGCATGCCTGTGGTCCCAGCTACTTGGGAGGCTGAGGTGGGAGGATCTCTTGAGCCTGGGAGGTCGAGGCTGCAGTGAGCTATGATCACGCCACTGCACTCCAGGCTGGTCAACAGATTAAGACCCTGTCTCAAAAAAAAAAAAAAAAAGATGGGAGAGCTAACATCAGATTTTGTGCTGATAGGAATAACCTATTGGGGAGAAAAACATGAGGATGCCAGAGGAAGTAGAAGTGTCAGGAGGGACATCTCTCGGTGGATGAGAGGGGATGGCATTTGGTGTACAAGTGGAAGGTTTCACTTTATTTTTATTTTTTTATTTTTTATTTATTTATTTTTTTATTTTTTTGAGACAGAGTCTCACTCTGTCGCCCAGGCTGGAGTGCAGTGGCTGGATCTCAGCTCACTGCAAGCTCCGCCTCCCGGGTTTACGCCATTCTCCTGCCTCAGCCTCCCAAGTAGCTGGGACCACAGGCGCCCGCCACCTCGCCGGGCTAGTTTGTTTTGTATTTTTTAGTAGAGACGGGGTTTCACCGTGTTAGCCAGGATGGTCTCGATCTCCTGACCTCGTGATCCGCCCGTCTCAGCCTCCCAAAGTGCTGGGATTACAGGCGTGAGCCACCGTGCCCGGCCGGTTTGACTTTAGAGGAGAGCACACACCGTTGTCTGTAGAAACAGGAGAAAATGCACTATATGGGGATACGTGCTGGGAGGTAGAGAGTAAATAATAGTGGTGGATGCTTGTGGAAATTCTCTTCTAATGTTTTTCTATTTTATGGTTTATCAAGGACAATGTATGTTTTTACGGTTTACCACAAACAACAAGTTCTAATTTATTCAATAATTATTTGTGGGTAGGCCGGATGCAGTGGCGCATGCCTGTAATCCTAGCACTTTGGGAAGGCAAGGTGGGAGGATCGCTTGAAGTCCTGATTCACTTCTGAGCTTGAATCAGGAGTTCGAGGTCAGCCCGAGCAACATGCAAAACACGGTCTCCACACAAAGTACAAAAACTAGCCAGGCATCGTGGCATGCACATAGTCCCAGCTATTCGGGAGGCCAAAACAGGAGGATCATTTGAGCCCCAAAGGCGGAGGCTGTAGTGAGCCAAGATGGAGCCACTGTACTCCAGCCTGGGTGATAGAATGAGACCCTGCCTCAAAAAAAAAAAAGTCTTATTCTTATGCTTATTATTTGAGGAGACATTTACTTTGAACCAGGTGCTGTGCTAGATGCTGGAGATACAGACATCAACAATGACAAGGCTAAGTGCCTGCTGTATTTGTATTTTGAGTTTAATAAAAGACATCACACAGACACACAACACACACACACAGGATTGTTAAAGGATCAGCCATTTCACATGTCAAGATCAGGAATGATATTTGTCTACTGCCTTACCATGTCTCCTACCATGACCTCATCTTCCTCTTGCCGCAATTTAAATCTTTATACCTCAACTCCCAGAACTCTCTTCGCCTCACACCCTATCACAATGTCATCCCTACCCCATGGCCAGTACTCCATCATTTGGTAAAGCAAAGTTCCAAAGAGTCAAGATTGTATCAATGGACCTGTCTCTATGGCAACAGTCATGAATGAGCCAAGCAAGGTAACCCTGGAGATAGCGTGAATGAGAAAGTGGCCTGTTGCCACGGAGACGTGCTGAATGGGAAGGCCCCCACGAGCCGGGCTATGTCACGAAGCTGAAACAGTCAGCATGAAGTCGGTATGTCTATTTTCAACTCGGAATTACAAAAATACATTTTAATAGAGCTCATGACCCATCTCTTTCCTCATGCCTGCCTCCCACCCCACTCTTCAGCCTTCATCCTACAACACAATCGAGCCTCACCAGGAATCCTTCGAACCCCTCAAGGACACCTTGGGGACTGTTCCTTCAGTACACAGTCCCATCCCTGGGCTGAAATGGTATTCCTTTGACCAACTACCGTCTCCCCTTTGGCACCAACAGTATTCTTAAAAGCCATGAGCTTATGGGAAGAACATTAACTACGTTCTTTGGGGGCAGGAACAGTTGCTCACCTGTGGACCAGCTCAGCTTGCACCTGTGAGAATGATTGCAATGAGTAGACCAGTTCTCCATCAAAGAATGGCCATAGCACCCCACACACAGTGGTATAATCTGATCATGCTGGTGTGTTGAACATATAACGTTAGTGCCACATAGAAGGAATTTGTAAAAGCTCTTAGTGCCTAGAAGGATACCTTTGAAGATCTTGGAATCTCTGATATGTACCCAGGTTCCTTACATCCTGCTCAAAGTATTCCTACATTTATTTCTTCATTTATTAGTTCTTTTATCATATATATATTTTTGAAACAGGGTCTCACTCTGTTGCCCAGGCTAGAGTGCAGTGGCACGATCGTGGCTCACTGCAGCTTCAACCTCCCCATCTCAAGCAATCCTCCCACCTCAGCTTCCTGAGTAGCTGGGACCACAGGCACAAGCCACCACACCAGGCTAATTCTTGTAATTTTTGTAGAGACAGGGTTTCGCCATGTTGCCCAGTGTATTAGTTTGTTCTCATATTGCTATAAAGAACTATCTGAGACTGGGTAGTTTATAAATAAAAGAGGTTTAATTGACTCACAGCTCCACAGGCTATGCGGAAGGCATGGCTGGGGAGGCCTCAGGAAACTTGCAATCATGGCAGAAAATGAAGGGGAAACAAGCACGTCTTCACATGGTGGCAGGAGGGAGAGAGTGAGGGGGAAAGTGTTACCAAACCAGGTCTCATGAGAACTCACTGACTGTCATGAGGACAGCAAGGGGGAAATCCGCCCCCATGATCCAATCACCTCCCACCAGGTCCCTCCCTCAACACTGGGGATTACAATTCAACATGAAAGATCTGGGTGGGGACAAAAAGCCAAACCATATCATCCAAGCTGGTCTCTAACTGCTGAGCCCAAGCAATCTGCCGGCCTTGGCCTCCCAAAGTGCTAGGATTACAGACGTGAACCATAGTTAGTAAGCATTGTTACAGCAAAGGGAGGCATCATTACAGCATAATAATTGGAAGTCTCCATTGACGGAAGTCTCCGTCAACAAGAACCGTCGGATAAACTGTGGTACACCCATTCCCTGATGTGTTATGAAGACATTACAAAAGGAAGAAGCAGATCTCTGGGTGTCAATGAGAGCCAATACTTATAGAGTGTCTGCTGGCCAGGCTGGTCTTGAACTCCTGGGCTCAAGCAATCAGCCTGCCTCAGCCTCCCAAAGTGCTAGGATTACAGGCGTGAGCCATCATGCCCACCCTTTATTATTATTATTATTATTATTATTATTATTATTATTATTATTTATATAGAGATGGGGTTTCACTGTGTTGCCCAGGCAGGTCTAAAACTTCTGGCCTCAAGCGATCCTCCCTCCTCAGCCTCCCAAAATGCTGGGATTACAGGCATGAGCCACTGCATCTGTCCAGATTCCCTTCTCCATAAAGCAGGCATATGGAAAGAGGGACGTCCATCCGGGCAATATCAAAGTCCTATTGGTGCTGATGTGGGTGCTAAGACCACATGACCGGATGCATTCTGACTCTGCCACCTCTCAGCTATGTGACCCAGGGCCAGTCAGCAAGTCCCTCTATAGCTCAGTTTCCTCATCTGTAAAATGGCACCAACAGTAGCCAACCCCAGCAAATACTGTGAAACATGCAGAACATCATCCGAATGGTGAGGATGATGCAGGTGCTGTGTTACCAGAACACCTGGGCTTGACCCAGCTCCCCTTGTTGCAAGCTGTGTGACTTGGGGCTGATGCTCAAATCTTTCTGGGCCTCATTTGTTTCATCTGTTCAATGGGGATAATAGCACTCTTATTTCATAGAGTTATGGAGGATTTTTTGAAATAATTGACATACAGCTCTTAGAACAGTACCTGACTCCTTATAAGTGCTCACGCCTGTGATCCCAGCACTTTGCAAGGCCAAGGCGGGCAGATCACTTGAGGTCAAGAGTTTGAGACCAGCGTGGCCAACATGGTGAAACCCCCATCTACTAAAAACACAAAAATTAGCCAGTTGTGGTGGCGGGGTGCCTGTAATCCCAGCTACTCAGGAGGCTGAGGCAGGAGAATCGCTTGAACCTGGGAGGCGGAAGTTGCAGTGAGCCGAGATCATACCACTGCACTCCAGCATGGGCGACAGAGTGAGACTCCGTCTCAAATAATAGTATTAGTAATAATAATAGTATCATTTTTATCATCATTCTTACTAACGGTCTCTCACTCCTTGCCCTGCAGTTTTGCCTGTTTTCTTGGAATAACACTCTTCCACACCTTTCCCCTCAGGGATGGTCACGTTTAGCATCATGACCCATCCCTGGGGATGAGTTAGCTCATTTCTGGAAAGCACTTTGGAACTATAGGTGCATTGCAGGCTGGAGACATCACGGGACTTGTACCATATTTAAGCAATGCCAGATTCTTCTGCCTGGCACGGGGAGGACACAGAGGATACGGCCCTGGCGTCTTTTCTCTTTGCCTACCTCAGCTTTGCTCTGAGCCATTTTCTGTCCTGTTCAGGGCAGCCTGGGCCATTTGCCACTTTCAGCTTTCTCGGGCGAGGACGTCCTCCCGATGGCACACCTCTTAACACACACCTGGTGCTGTTGTTGAAAAGGCAACAATTGACTCCAGCGCCAGCACTGAGAGGCTTGACCTTAAAATTAGCAGGTGCCACTGGAAGATCGCTGTTAGCTCTTTTGACTGGAACACACCGTTCCCCAGGTGGCATGCGACTGAATACAGTGCAGGGATTGGCTCTGCTCTCAGGTGGCCTGCTCCACGCTCCTGAGCTCCAGGTGGAAGCTGTGATCATTATTTCTTCAACAGACACATATATAGCAGCATTAACTATGAGCCTTATTAGTGTGTGTGTGTGTGTATATATATATATGTGCACATTTGTATGTACAGGTATGTGCATACGTGTGCCTATGAACCTGTTCTGAGCACTTTACAAATATCAATGTATTTTATCCTCCCAACAACCCATTTTACAGATAAGACTGAGGCACAGAGAGGTTAAGTTACTGCCCCAAGATCACACATCTGGAGAGTGGCGAGGCCAAGATTTGAACATATGTACCTTTGTACCATATGTACCAACTTTTTAATTTTCTTTTTGGGATACACTGTTGCTCTGTCATGCAGGCTGGAGTGCAGTGGCATGATCACGGCTCACTACAACCTCAACCTCCAGGTTCAAGCTATTCTCCCGCCTCAGCCTCCCGAGTAGCTAGGACCACAGGTGCACACCACCATGCCCAGCTACTTTTTACTTTTTTTTTTTTTTTTTTGCAGAGATGGGGTTTCCCTAAGTTACCCAGGCTGGTCTAGAACTCCTAGGTTCAAGCAATTCCCCCACCTCAGCCTCCCAACATGCTGGGATTACAGGCATGAGCCACTGCACCCAGGTCCTCCGTCCTTACAAAGGTCGCCAAGCACAATCTTGTGAGCCTGGCCCTATCCACACCCATACACAACATGGTGTGTATTTTTCAAACAAAAACTGAACAAACACCTCTGGTTTGGGTTCCCCTTACACTTGTTCCGGGTTTATTGACTCTATGTTGTGGGCCTAGACAAAGCAACGTCTGGAGGTCCTAGACCCAGGGACCAGACAGACTGGGTTCAAATCCTGGCTCTTCCACTTCTGCCTGAGTGCTCTCTCTGAACCTGTCTTTCTTTATCTATAAAAGGGAGATAATTTTGTAAAACTCATCACTTGGTCAAACTGCTTTGAGCATGCAAATGAGTTCATATGTATAAACCTCTTAGAATGTCCCAGGCAAAGAACAAGCACTTCATTCCGATCAACATTTATTTAGCATCTACTGAGTGCCCATGACTATTCAAGGTGATGAGGAGACCCTCTGGTTCTTAGGAGGCAGTGAGGTGGGGGAGGGTGGGAACCTAAACATTGACGATGGTGTGTTAGCAAGTGGGAAAAACAATAAAGTCGGGTAAAGGGAGTTTGGGAGTGCTGCGTTCAGGTCCTGGCCCTGCCACTTTCTAGGGTGCAAGATACAGCACTGAATAGGGTGGTCAGAACAGGCCTTATTGGGAAAGTGATATTTGAGCAGACGATCTAGAGGTCAGCACATGTTGCTACTGTTTGATGGCACTAGTATGAGTTTGAGTTTCATTTGCTAGTCTTGTCTATCTATCTATATATATGAAATTTGGTCCATTTATTTATGCTGATAAATTAATTGATGTTGAAATTATAATTGAATGTTTTATTAATAAACGGATACCCACATACTATTTTTCCAGGAATTGTTAGGTTTGGGGGTTTTCTTTAGATTTTGATTATTTTTTATTTGCTTAATTTTTTTCTTTTTTTTAATTTTATTTTTCCACAGTTATTGGGGTACAGGTGGTATTTGGTTGCATGCCTAAGTTCTTCAGTGGAGATTTGTGAGAACCTGGTGCACCCATCACCTGGGCAGTATACACTGCACCATATTTGTTGTCTGTTATCCCATGTTCCCCTCCTACTCTTCCCCCCAAGTCTCTAAAGTCCATTGTACCATTATTTTGCTCACCTACATTCTTTGGCCTGAGATGCTGAGTGGTCATGACTCCCAGATCCCTTCTTGTTTCTCTATCAAAAATCTTTACTAACATCCTAGCCTAGGGAACCCATTGCCTTTCCCCATCCCCAGTGGGAGAAGGGGCTTCCTCCCCAGCTTCTTTACCAGCTCACAGGAAAGGTATGAAGGAGAGGATTGTAGTCGTCTTGAAGCTGGTCAGATGTTGAAGAGATGATAATATTTACTGATCAAGAGAGACAAAGCAATGCTGGAAGAAGAGGCTGTGTTGGTTAACACCAGCTGCAATAACCAATAAAACCAAAAATCTCTGGCTAAGAGTATACAAGAGTGAGAAATCAACTTGTAAACTGGTGGCCAGATGTGGTGGCTCATGCCTATAATTCTAGCACTTTGGGAGGCTGTGGTGGGAGGGTCGCTTGAGCCCAGTAGTTCAACACCAACCTGGGCAACATAGTGAGACACCATCTCTACTAAAAATAGAAAATAATAAAGTACAACTGGTGAGGGCTGCAATGAGGTGGAGTGGTGGGTGACTCAAATATGGTTCAACTCCATGCAGTCACTTAGGGATCCAAGCTGTTGGAGGCTCTCCCTGCTTAAACATGTGGTTTCCAAGGTTGTTCTAAGAGCCTACATTGAGACAGCAGTTGGGGGAAAGGGAAAGTGGAGTCGGAGGTACTTATGAGGGTTCCTGGAAGTAGTGAACAGAACTCTGCCTGCATTCTATTGGGTGGAATTTAGTCATGTGGCCCAGGCTAGCTGCATGGGAGGCTGGGAAATGTAGTCTCTGATTAGGCTGCCATTTCCCAGTCCCACTTGTGAATCTTTAGTGGGAAGCTCACCATGTTTGCACCAGGGATTCAGTCTACCTCCCACTCATGCCTCAACTATGTATCAGGCACTGTCTTAAATACTTTACATATCAGTCTCCCTAACGCAAACAACTTTACTCAGTGGGTGCTTTATTAGTCACATTTATTAGTGAAAAAATGGAAACCCAGAGCTGTTAAATATCTTGCCCAAGGTCACAGAGCTAGGAAGTGGCAGAGTTGGAATTTGAATCCAGAAAATCTGCCTGCAGAGCCCCACGCTTAGTATAAATTCATTGTAGTTTAGAAAGAGGCAGAAGGGCCCTAGAAGTTGACATAATCCATTTTTTGGTCACTAAGGAACTAACTAAATTGACTGCTTGTAAAAGTGAGTCCTGGACAGGCACAGTGGCTCAGGTCCGTAATTCCAGGACTTTGGGAGGCTGAGGCGGGCAGATCACCTGAGGTCAGGAGTTCAAGACCAGCCTAGCCAACATGGCAAAACCCCATCTCTACAAAAATACAAAAATTAGCCGGGTGTGGCGGTGGGCACCTGTAATTCCAGCTACTCAGGAGGCTGAGGCAGGCGAATTGCTTGAACCTGGGAGGTGGAGTTTGCAGTGAGCTCAGATCACACCACTGCACTCCAACTTGAATGATAGAGCGAGACTCTGCATCAGGACCACCATGGCCCCCTGAGTTCTAGGTCAGAGTTTCTCTGCCACAGCACTGATGGCTTTGGGGACTGCATTATTCTCGGCTCCAAAATGGGAGCTGTCCTGCACACTGCCTCAACTCACTTGATGCCAGTAGCGCCCGCGCCCCAGTTGTGAGAACCAAAAATGTCTCCACACATTGCCAAATGTCCCCTGGGAGGTGAAATCACCCCTGGTTGAAAGTCACTGTTCTAGATTGTTAAATATTATCTTACACTGTAGCACAAGTCCAAGGCAAACTGACTTAGAAATTACCAACCTTGCAAAAAATAGAAGATTTCATAAAGTCAGTGAGCATGATGGTGGCAAGCTGCTGAAATCACACCCCCAGACACTAACAGATGGGATCTGGACAGTATTCATCTAGTTAAAAATTGACAAGGACTGCAACACTGTAGGCTCTTCAAAAGAGAATCATCTGAATAATAAGGGGTCAAGACAGGGGTAATTGGTGAAAGCCCTTGCTCATAATTTGAAAGTGTAAATAGGCATCTTGAAAATTCATCCCGCAGAGGTCAAAAGTCAAATGTGCAGTGTTAGGCGTGACCAGTCAATTTGGGAGGGGAAATTGCATGCACACACGAGAGCTTGCACACACACACACACAAACACACCTGTTCAAGTGTGTGTGCGCCAGTGCTCAGTGAGGACCATTTCCCCAGCCTGTCTGTTCATCTTGCTTTGGGGTAACCCAATGGGTGAGGCAGAAATTCTTGGATCATACTTTTCTAATGAATATTATAATTGCTAACTTGTGATGGGTGCTGACTTTTTCATCTTTGCAACACTGTGCGTAGATTTTTTTCACTCTCCCTGTTTTACAGATGAGAAAACTGAGGCTCAGAAAGATTGATTAGCTCTACACGAAGCCAGGATTCAGGCTCAGCCTGGCTCCAGGAATCATGTTTTGAGTTACGTAGCTTCCCTGATTCTGAGGGACCCCCCCACTTCTGAAATCTTCTAATCTCACTCCCCATGGCCCTTTCCTATTGACCAGAGGCACCCCAGCTCCTCACTCGTCCATTATCTTATGAAACATGACCATGATGTGTGAATTCAAAGGAGAGACTGAGCTTTGTGGGGAAAACGAAGCAGAAAAAGAAAGGTGGAGATTGGTGGTGGTTTTTGGCATGATGAGGAGCCTGTCATTGCTTGAAGAAAGCAAGAAAGGAGATTGCTGGGGCTTGGATCCATCTCGGGGTGCCTGCGGGTCTGTCTGTAAAAATGAGAAATGGTCGTGCTCATTAGAGGATTATGACCGTTAGGCTCTGGGATAGCAATTTCGGGACTTTTTTCTGCTCAAAGAACAATATGGTTCAGGTTCCTTTTGCTCCTGCTTTCCCAAGCCCTACATCTCTTCTGAGCTTTTTTTCTTTTTTTCTCCTTCTTCTTCTTCTTCTTCTTCTCATTTTTGGATCTGGACTTCTGCTGACTCATCTCTGAGCAAGGAAGGAGGGAGGAAGTCAGAATTGCTCATTGACCGTTTTCTTTAGTGACTCAGCTGTGATTCACATTTTAATTAATGGAGGAGAAAAAACCTGATCAGTCCTAAGGCATCTGCCCCATCACGCATAACTCCAGGCTGGTGATAATAATACCTGAGAAAAGTGGGATGTCCTGAATTAAACTATGGCTCATTCCCCACATTAGTCTTGAGGACTCCACCAGGCCCTCTAAGTTCCAGGTCTCCAGTGGGTCTCCCTGAACCAGAGCAGCTAGTCCAGGCCCCAACCAGTAATTTCTGCAGAGTTAGTCTGAGGTCAGGGCAAGAAACAGAGGCTCAAGCCCTCCTGGGATCGCAGGAGGATCATGGGAATGTAATATCGTTTCCTGAGTTGGTCTTTGGCTATAATCCCAGGCTCAAGCCTGGCCTCCCTCCCCTCGAGGCCTGAAATTTGTCAGAGCCGATTGCAGGGGCAGCTTCTGTGCTTTTTGTTTGCCCAGAGAATGAGAAGAGTCCACATCATCATGACCGCTACTTCCTGAGCACTTACTATGCATCAGGTGGCGTGCTCAGCACTTTTCATGAATGATCACATTGAATCCTCACTCCGTCCACAAAAAGAAAGAGCTTTTATATAATTCTCTGTCCGCCCTAGGAGGAAACCGAGGCTTGGCAATTGCCCAATGTAGACAATGAGTAAAGAATCAGGCAGGATATGAACCCAACCCTTTCCCACCTGTGAGCCAGAGCTTGCATCCACTATACTTGTCTGCCTTCCAGTCAGCTGCAAAGAAAAATTGGAAGCTGATAACTCATTCAACAAACACTTATTGAGCCTTTCCATCTGCTCAGCCCTGTTCTAGGCACCAGAGATCCAACGGTGAACCAGAGACCAATCCATGGTCTCATGCAACTGACATTTTAGCTGCCCAAGTGTACTAGTTACTGTGTATAAGTTCCTATTAAGTGTATTAGATATGCTTGCAGCTGTAACAAAGAATCCCAACATGCATAAGGGCTCAAAACAATAAAAATTTAGTTCTTGCATGGATAAAGTTCAAAAGGTGTACTCTTTTTTTTTTTTTTCTCTTTTGCGACGGAGTTTTGCTCTTGTCCTCCAGGCTGGAATGTGATGGCACAATCTCAGCTCACTGCAACCTCCACCTCCTGGGTTCAAGCAATTCTCCTGCCTCAGCCTCCCTAGTAGCTGGGATTACAGGTGCCCACCACCACATCTGGCTAATTTTTTGTATTTTTAGTAGAGGTGGGGTTTCACCATGTTGGTCAGGCTGGTCTTAAACTCCTGACCTCAGGTGACCCACCTGTCTCGGCCTCCCAAAATGCTGAGATTACAGGCGTGAGCCACCGTGCCCGGCCAAAAGGTGTATTCTTAAATAGCAGGCACCTCTCCTCTAAGCAGTAAGTCAGGGACCCAGGCTTCAGGCTTGTTCCATATAGTGGCTCCTCATCTTCAACCCATGGCTTCTGAAGTCTCCATGCTTCTTGATATCAAGCCACAGAAGGGAAAAGAGCATGAGGAGGGCACAGGAGAAATGTTTCTGGGATAGACCCAGAAGTAATCCATATGACTTTCATCTACTTCCCACTGGCTAGAGCTTACATGGTGGCAGCCACTTGCATCCAGGAGGGGAGACAGACATCAGTCTCTGCATGGGTCCTCACTGAGAATCAAGCTCCACATTTTGATCTATGTCACCTCCTTGCAAGGCCTACCTTAGGACAATTTTAAGGGACACTCCTATCTTCTTCCACCCTTAGGACAGTTTTAAGGGACACTCCTGTGTTCTTCCACCCACCTCCTCTGTTTCTTGGGCTTCCTGCTCTCAGGATTTGCCTTTGCCTTACAATGGGGTGAAGCAAGAATCTGAAAGAATGTCCCTCTCCACAATTTGAAGTCTTATTGAAAAAAAGCAGTAGAGGCCGGGCGCGGTGGCTCAAGCCTGTAATCCCAGCACTTTGGGAGGCCGAGACGGGCGGATCACGAGGTCAGGAGATCAAGACCATCCTGGCTAACATGGTGAAACCCCGTCTCTACTAAAAATACAAAAAAATCTAGCCGGGCGACCTGGCGGGCGCCTGTAGTCCCAGCTACTCGGGAGGCTGAGGCAGGAGAATGGCGTGAACCCGGGAGGCGGAGCTTGCAGTGAGCTGAGATCCGGCCACTGCACTCCAGCCTG
>NW_016811775.1:125272-154194 GCF_001698545.2 Rhinopithecus bieti
AAAAAAAAAAAAAAAAAAAAAAAAAAAAAAAAAAAGAAAAAAAGCAGTAGAGCATCCCTGCCCCTTGAGGTGGGGAAGCCTAGAATCAAATCCTGCTTCTCCACACTTTGACCTCAGAAACTGGGGGGACTTCAAGGTCTTAAGTGGGCAGCTTTCATGGACCATTAATTCCTCCCACCTCGTACCAGTCAGGGCCCTAACAGGAAAAAGAATAACTTCTAGATGGTTCAAATGAAGACCATGTCATGAAGAGACGCCTTAAAGAGATGGGAGCAGGTGAGAGAAATAGATAACGGCTGTTTGAAGTCCTCAGAGAGAAGCCATCGTGAGCCCTACATTCCTGGAACCCAGTGGAGGCAGAGCTGTGCAGAAGGGACTACTGTCAGAACCAGAGAGGGAACAGGGAAGCAACATTCCAACCTCTTTCCCTCCCCTCATCTTCTGCCAGCGCTTCCCCTCAGCCAAACCCAACCGGAAACCGGAACAAAGCATTGTGGGAGTTGTAGTCTTCAAGGGTCCGCCTTGAGGGCACAGAGCCCGCTGGAGCATTGACCTAGAGGGCACACAGGGAATAACTAGTTTGCACCAGCATGTGACGGACTGCACGCCCTCGATTATGTAATCCACTCTATAATTCAACTGCAGAGCTGCATGATACAGCAGGATAGCCACTAGCCACACGAGGCTATTTAAATATAAATGTACATTCATTAAAATTTAACCAAATGAAAATTTTAGGCGCTTAGCTCCATTTCAAATGCTCATTAGCCACACGTGGCTCTTGGCTACCATATTGGACAGATCAGAATCGAACATTTCCATCATCCCAGAAAGTTCTAGGGGCCAGCGCAGCTGTGGTGTAACCTGAGCCCATGCAGGTTACGGACTGGAGGAGAGAGAAAACAGCACAAGAGGCAGTTTTGAAGGGAGACAGAGAGCTGTGGATCAGTAGGGAGGAGACTCTCTAGGTAAAGGAGCAGTTGAGAAGCAAGAAAGTTGAGTGAGCTGCTTTACTGGGATGGAGGCTTCCCTCACGGGGAAGAGTAGAGTCAGAAAGCTTCAGTGGCTGCTTCGGAGAACTTCATTTTGGGGTATTGTTTTCTGAGCCCCAACAGTTTGCTTATCAGTGAAGTGGGTGTAGGCGCCCACCTCCCACAGTGACGACGCTGTGAATAGGGCTTTGGAAGAGTAGAACTATGAAATATTTGTTGTTGCCATGTGGGGAAATGGTCGCTAAAGCCAAAATCGTTCAAGAGAAGAAGCAGGAAGAGTCCTTTCTTTCCTGCAGGTATCCCCTTAAGCTGAGTCTTCAGGATCCCCCGACAACATTTTCTTCATCGCTAATCAACACTTCATTAAATTCACCCCAACCCTGCTTCAAACCTTCACCTGCTCCTTGGGATCTTGCCAGCTTTTTCTGATGAAGTTAGTAGGCAACTGTATGGCGAGATCATCATCTCATGTTTTGTTTTGTTTTTACGCTCTGACTTTGAGAAATCCTTGTCCTTTTACTTTTCCAAACCTGAAAGCATTGCAGAGAAGTTACAAGTAAGCGGCACATGGGCTTACGACCCAGCTCAGCCATGTGCTAGCTGTGTGAACGCAAAGCAGTGACTCCACCTCTCTGACCTGGAAAGTAGAGGGAATGATAGGACCCACCACACCTGTAGGGTCATTGTGGGGATTGAATAAAATAATACATAAGACTTGGCCCACAGCAAGTACTCAATAAATGTTAGCTACTTCCTAAATATATTTTTAACCTTTTATTGGATATAACATACATACAGAAAAGCACACGTATCATACAAGAAGAGCTTGAGTGATTTTCAAAAACTGAGCCCAGTCATGTAACCAGCGCCAAGTTCTAGAAACAGAACATAGCTGAGTGAGGCTGAGGCAGGAGACTCGCTTGAACCCGTGAAGCAGAGGTTGCAGTGAGCAGAGATCACGTCACTGCACTCCAGCATGAGCGAGAGAGAGAGAGAGAGAGGAAAAGAGAGAAAAGGAAGGAAAGAAAAGAGGAAGACAGAAACAGAGAGAGAAAGAAAGATAAAGAAAAAGAGAAAGAGAAAACAAAGAGAAGGAAAGAAAAAGAGGAAGACAGAGAGAGAAAGATAAAGAAGGAAAAAAGGAAAAAAAGCAAGAAAGAGGAAGGAAAAGAGGGAGGGAGGAAGAAGAAGAAAGAGGAGGAGGAGAGGGAGGGAGGAGAGGGAGGGAGGAGAGGGAGGGAACAACTACAACTTCAAGGAAGGAAGGAAAGGGAGGGAGGAAGGAAGGAAGGAAACAGCTGCAGCTTCAAGAAAGAGAGAGAGGGAGGGAGAAGGAAGGAGGGAAGGAAGGAAGGAAGGAAGGAAGGAAGGAAGGAAGGAAGGAAGGAAGGAAGAAAAAAAACAGAAGAGCACCAACCTTTAGAAACCCCCTTGTGCCTCTGCAGTCACCAGTAACCTCATCCTGACTTCAAACAGTGTAGATTAGTTTTGCTTGGTTTTGAACTTTAAGCACATGGGGTCATACAGCATGCATGCATTGGCTTCTTTCACTTGACATTGTATGTGTGAGATTCATCCGTGCTGTTGCTGTTCATTCGTTCTCATCGCTGTGTGTGCTGAACCGCGTGTTCATTCATTCTACTAATGGTGGGCATTTGGGTGCTTTCTACTTTGGGGCTATTCCAGAGAAAGCTACTTTGAACACACTCAGATATGTCTGTGTGTTCCACTCTTCACATTTCTATGGGAGATATTCCTAGGACTGGAACGTCTGAGTCGGAGGGAGGAATTGGTTTAGCTTTGGTAGGAACTGCCTAACAATTGGCCAGGCACAGCGGCTCACTCCTGTAATCCCAGCACTTTGGGAGGCTGAGGCGGGCAAATCACTTGAGCTCAGGAGTTCTAGACCAGCCTGGCCAATGTGGTGAAACCCCTGGCCAATATGGCAAAACCCCATCTCCACAAAAAAGTACAAAAATTAGCTGAGCGTGGTGGCGCATGCCTGTAATCTCAGCTACTCAACAAGCAGAGGCAGGAGAATCACTTGAACCTGGGAGGCAGAGGTTGCAGTGAGCAGAGATTGCACCACTGCACTCCAACCTGGGCAGCAGAATACATGAGACTCCACAAGAAGGAAGGAAGGAGGGAGGGAGGGGAAACTGCCTAACAATGTTCCCAAGTGGTTGGACCAGTTTAAACTCCCACCACCTGTGAATGAGAGTTTGTTTTTATTTTGCTCCTGGAGTGCCTCTCCTGTAGCTGATTCCCACCGAATGTCTGGGAATTCAAATGCAAATGCACTTGTTCATTTCCTCAAGAGCTTTCACTCCATCAGTTGGATTCATCCATTGGCTCTCCCATCTCCACTGACACTATGTTCTCGCCTCTATTTGGAAGACATCCTGCCTCCACCCGCCCAAATCACATTATCTTCTCCTTCCAGCCTCTCAAGGAGAGGTTTCTCTTTCACCACCTTCTCTATCCCTGGTGATTGGCAAGGTCATGTAGCAGTACCCTTCAAAACACTCATGACTCTGAATCCACTGGCCTTCACTACTTCCCATTCTTTCTCTTTCTTTTTTCTTTTCTTTTTCTTTTCTTTTTCTTTTCTTTTTTTTTTTTTTTTTTTTTTTTTTTTTTTTTTTTTTTTTTTTTTTTTTTTTTTTTTTTTTTTTTTTTTGAGTGGAGTTTCACTCTTGTTGACCAGGCTGGAGTGCAGTGGCAAAAACACAGCTCACTGTAGCCTCAACCTCCTGAGCTCAGGGGATCTTCCTGCCTCAGCCTCCTGAGTAGCTGGGACCACAGACATGCGCCACTGTGCCCAGCTGATTTTTTTTTCTTTTTTTTTTGGAGACGTGGTCTCACCCTCTCAACCAAGTACAGTGGCATGTCTGTACTTGGCTGCAGCTCACTGCAGCCTTGACCTCCCGGGCTCATGTGATTCTCCCACCTCAGCCTCCTGAATAGCTGGGGCTACAGGCACAAGCCACCATATCTGGCTAATTTTTGTACTTCTTATAGAGACCAGGTTTCACCATGTTACCCAGGCTGGTCTTGAACTCCTGGGCTCAAGCAGTCCTCCTACCTCAGCCTCCCAAAGTGCTCAGATTACAGGTGTGAGCCACCATGCCCAGCCATGGCTAATTTCTTCATTTTTTGTAAAGACAAGGTCTCACTTTGTTGCCTAGGCTGGTCTTGAACTCCTGAACTCAAGCATTCCTCCTGCCTCAGCCTCCCAAAGTGCTAGGACTACAGATGTGAACCACTGCACCCGGCAGCTTCCCCTTCTTGACTTCTCCAGAGCACACATCCCTCTCAAACTCCTGTCTGTTCTAGAATCACTTACCTCACCACTTTCTGGGGTTTTTGCCTCTGTTCCTACTCCTCTTTATTTAAGAAAACACTGCAGTTTAAGAGGCTTCAGAAACCACCCAAAATAGAAACTTGTCCTTTTGTTCAATCCTTTACTTTAAAAGACAAATAAAATGAAGAATTGCTCTCTGTGCAGAAGGTTAAGGAGCTTGAGAGGACCTTCTGTGAGTGGGGAGAACTTTACATTAAAGGAAAAAAAAATGCTGGAGAATAGCTGTGAACCCAGGAAGGGAGAAGGACTTCCTCCACTGAACTTTTAAAGCACAAACTCTAAGGCAAAAAAGACTCGATTACACGAAAACTAAGATATTTGTTCAAATAAAGATGCAGTTGGGGCCAGGTGCGATGGCTCAGGCCTGTAATCCCAGCACTTTGGGAGGCCAAGGCAGGCGGATCACAAGGTCTGGAGATCGAGACCATCTTGGTCAACATGGTGAAACCCCATCTCTACTAACATACAAAAAATTAACCGGGCATGATGGCGCGTACTTGTAGTCCCAGCTACTTGGGAGGCTGAGGCAGGGGAATCGCTTGAATCTGGGAGGCGGAGTCTGCAGTGAGCTGAGATCGCGCCACTGCACTCCAGTCTGGTGACGGAGCGAGACTCCGTCTCAAAAAATAAATAAATAAATAAATAAGCAATTGGGGGTGGTTCGGGAACCAAACCTTACATCCAGGTGCTGGTTGTCCTATTTCCTGTGAATCCTTGGCTGAGTTATCAACCTCTCTGGGCCTCAGTTTCCTCATCAATAAAATGGAGAAAATAGTATCTACCTACAGAATTGTTGTGAGTTTTGAATGAGTTAATATTTATAAATCATTTAGAATAGGAACTAACACATGGTAAATAGTGGATAGAATTGTAGAAAAAAAACTGATTGGGGGTTAATTTCTAACCGCTGTTTGTTACAGAGGTCCTCCCTAGCACTGTGTGGTCATTTTAAATTTAAATGATTCAGAATTAAATGAAATTTAAAACTCAGTTCCTCATTCACACTAGCCACATTTTAAGTGCTCAAAACCCACAGGTGACTGGTGGCTACCATACTTGGCGGCACAGATTGAGAACAGATTTATCATCCAGAAAGTTCTGTCAGACAGTGTTGATCAAGGCCACATGAGGGTCTGGGTGCAGTGGCTCACACCTGTAATCCCAGTACTTTGGAAGGCCAAGGTGGGAGGACCACTGGAGGCCAGGGGTTTGACACCAGCCTGGGAAACAGAGAGACCCCATCTCTACCAACATTTTAAGAATTAGCCAGGCAAAGTGTTGCATGCCTGTAGTCCCAGCTACTCAGGAGGCTGAAACAGGAGGATTGCTTGAGCCCAGGAATTTGAGGCTGCAGTGAGCTATGATGGTACCGCTGCACTCCAGTTTGGGTGACAGAGTGAGACCTGTCTCTAAACATAAAAAATAAAATTTAGACCGGCGCGCGGTGGCTCAAGCCTGTAATCCCAGCACTTTGGGAGGGCCGAGACGGGTGGATCACGAGTCCAGGAAGATCGAGACCATCCGGCTAACACGTGAAACCCCGTCTCACTAAAAAAAAATCAAAAACTAGCCGGGCGAGGTGCGGGCGCCTGTAGTCCCAGCTGCTCGGAGCTCGAGGCAGAGAAATGGCGTAAACCCGGGAGGCCGGAGCTTGCAGTGAGCGAGATCCGCCACTGCAACTCCCAGTCCGGCGACAGAACGAGAGCTCCGCCTCAAAAAATAAATAAAATAAATAAATAAATAAATAAATAAAAATTTAGATGGGTCATAGTAGCTCCCGCCTGTAATCCCAGCACTTTGAGAGGCCAAGGTGGGCAGATCACAAGGTCAGCCATCCTGGCTAACATGGTGAAACCCCGTCTCTACTAAAAATACAAAAAAATTAGCCAGGCATGGTGGCACACGCCTGTAGTCCCAGCTACTTGGGAGGCTGAGGCAGGAGAATTGCTTGAACCCGGGAGGTTGCAGTGAGCCGAGATTGTGCCACTGCAGTCCAGCCTGGGCGACAGAGTGAGACTCCGTCTCTAAATAAATAAATAAATAAATATGCAAAGACTACCTGAGGGAATGTCTGCAAGTCAACCAGAATAACACAGCAACCCCAATAGGAAAACAGGCCGAAAATGTGAACACACAGATCAGGAAAGTGAAGTCTGAAAAGCTAATCAGCCTATGGCATGGTACTCGAAGTCATTTGTAATCAGAAAGATGGAAATGCAAGCAGTGTCTCTGTACGCCTTTAATACTGGGGGAAAAAATAGGTGAATAAGCCAAGGGTTTCCAGGGATGTGGGAATGGAGGAAAGTCTTGCACCACTCAAAGGGGTGTGGCCCAGGGAGGCCACTCTGGAGACATATCAGTAGTACTCAGTCCAGTGAAGTCCAGCACCATCAGCAGTTATGTCCCCAGGCACCCATCTCAGGCACATTCTTACCAGGTTTGTTAGGGGCAGGTACTAGAATGCTTACTCCAGCACCATCTATATAGGGGGAGCTGAAGGCCATCTGGTGTCCCTCCTGGGGACCAGGAGGCAGCATGTGACAGAGGCAGCCATGGAGCACCAGAATGAATAAGAGCTACAGACTGCATATCCAACAGATACTATGGGATAGGGCTTTTAAAAATATGGTTGTTGCCGGGCACAGTGGCTCATGCCTGTAATCCCAGCACTTTGGGAGGCCTAGGCAGGTGAATCACCTGAGGTCAGGAGTTCGAGACCAGCCTGGCCAACATGGCAAAACCCTGTCTCTACAAAAATTAGCTGGATATGGTGGCGGGCGCCTGTAATCCCAACTACGCGGAGGCTGAGGCAAGAGAATCGCTTGAACCCGGGAGGCGGAGGTTGCAGTGAGCCAAGATCGTGCCACTGCACTCCAGCCTGGGTGACAAGAGCAAAACTCTGTCTCAAAAAATTTAAAAAACAAAAAATAAAAATATGGTTCTGGGTGAAAACAGGAAACAACAGAATGTGTCTAACTTCATCCTGCTTATGTCAGTTAAAAATAGACACACTCAAAATATCGCACGTGTTTTTGCGAGAATGCACTCCTATAAGGCCAAATTAAACATTCTCTCAGTTGTCTCGGAGGGAGAAGAAGGAAAGTAGGGTGTAGAGATGAAGGGGAATTCATGCATGAATGAATGAAGGTATAAACAAGAGAGAGGCATTGCACAGACTAAAGGTGGAGATATCTCATAACCTGAGAAGAGCAAAGAACTTGACTCTGCATTTGAAGATTCAGAAAATGAATTTCAGGCCAGGCGCGGTGGCTCACGCCTGTAGTCCCAGCACTTTGGGAGGCCAAGGTGGGTGGATCACAAGGTCAGGAGATCGAGACCATCCTGGCTAACACAGTGAAACCCCGTCTCTACTAAAAATACAAAAAAATTAGCCAGGCATGGTGGCGGGCACCTGTAGTCCCAGCTACTCAGGAGGCTGAGACAGGAGAATGGCATGATCCCGGGAGGCGGAGCTTGCAGTGAGCCGAGATCGCGCCACTGCACTCCAGCCAGGGGGACAGAGCGAGACTCTGTCTCAAAAAAAAAAAAAAAGAAAAAGAAAATTAATTTCAGAAATAGTTTTCTCGCCGGGGGGTGGCTCACTCCTGTAACCCCAACACTTTGGGAGGGCGAGGCAGGTGGATCACTTAAGGTCAGGAGTTCGAGACCAGCATGTGAAACCTGGTCTCTGCTGAAAATACAGAAATTAGCCAAGCATGGTGGCATGTGCCTGTAATACCAGCTACTCAGGAGGCTGAGGCAGGAGAATCACCTGAACCCAGGAGGCAGAGGTTGCATTGAGCCGAGATCACGCCATTGTACTCCAGCCTTGGCAACAGAGCAAGACTTTGCCTCAAAAAAAAAAAAAAAAGAAAAGAAGAAGAAGAAGAAAAAGAAGAAAACTGGGTGATTTAAGAATGAACTTGAAGGGGATTACTCAGTCCTCAATTTAGGAGTGGCAAGAAAATAGACTGTATGGGAAGCAGTTCTGCTCCTTGGTACCCATCTCAGAAATATTTGGCCTGAGTCTGTAAGAGGCAGGTACTTTATCTAACCTGAGGTTAGGGAGTCACTACATCCCCCTCTCCTCCCCTGCTTTCTAACCATGCTAATGTCTCCTTCTCACTCTCTTGTTTCGCCTCCTTCTCACTCCCCTAATCTGCCTATTTACATTTTGGGCCTGTTTTCCTATTGGGGTTGCTGTGTTATTCTTGCTGATTTGCAGACATTCCTCTATGTCATCTTTTTAATTTGTTTTAATTTTAGAGACAGGATGTCATTCTGTTGTACTGGCTGTAGTGACGTAGCTCACTGCAGCCTCAAACTCTTAGGCTCAAACTCCTGTCCTCTGCCTCCAGTTCTCAATTGGTAACCTCACTTCTCTCCATGAGGTCTCTCCAGCCCCAGGGCCTTTGCACATGTTCCCCTCTCTTCTGTGTGGCACATGGTAGTTGTTCCTCCATCAATATCTATTGACATCCTGACTTCCAACCAGCAGAGAAAAATTGAGCTCCTTCCCATGCTCAGGCTAGTGAAGGCATGAGCTTGGCTGAGGCCCCAGTGGGGAAGGTGAGTGGTGTGGCAAAGTTAACCAGGAGCAGCATGGTGGAATGGGTGAAGCAAGACACAGCACCCAGGCACCACATGTTGGCTGGACAAGTCGTTTAACCCCATGGGTCTCAATTTCCCTATCAATGAAAGGGAGAATAGAACAAGTCCCTGGTAAGCAGCATAAAATGAGTTCAAAGACTATAAAGTAACAAGCACACAACCTGGCAGAGAATAAATTTAATGAATATTGGCTCCTTATATTAGCAAGTTCTGATATAACCTAGCTACAATTAAGAAAATAAAAATAGAGGCCAGGCACGATGGTCACACCTGTAATCCCAGCACTTTGCAGGGGCTAAGACAGGTGGATCACCTGAGGTCAGGAGTTCGAGACCAGGCTGGCCAACATGGTGAAACCCCATCTCTACTAAAAATACAAAAAACTAGCCGGGCGAAGTGGCAGTGCCTGTAGTCCCAGCTACTCGGGAGGTGGAGGCAGGAGAATGGCAGGAACCCGGGAGGTGGAGCTTGCAGTGAGCCGAGATGGCGCCACTCACTCCAGCCTGGGCAACAGAGCCAGACTCCGTCTCAAAAAAATACATAAAATAAAAAAATAATAATACAAATAAAAAGATATTTACCCAGTCATCCACGTAGACAGACACAAACCATCTGGCCAAAGAAGAGGGAGAGGAAGGGCTATCTCTTACCATGCAACTCATCTCAAGGGGAATAAATCCTTTTCCAGAAGCACCCAGCAGATTTTTCACCCAGATCCTGTTAGACCTACAACTGGGTCATGTGACAAGTGCTCTCATTGCAAGGAATCTTGGGAAAAAGAGAATATTAGGCATTTTCTGCCTCTTTGATGGGAGGTGGGCTCTGCCAACAAGGAAGGAGGTGGGTGGTGGCTCTTGGATAGACAACTGTGTCTTCCACTATTCTTTTTTTTTTTTTTTTTAAAGAGACAAAGTCTCACTCTGATGCCCAGGCAGAAGTGCAGTGGCACAATCACAGCTCACTGCTGCCTCAACCTGCCAGACTCAGGTGATCCTCCTGCCTCAGCCTCACGAGTAGCTGGAGGAGTGCACCACCATGGCTGGCTAATTTTTATATTTTTTGTAGAGAGAGGGTCTCCTTATGTTGCCCAGGCTGGTCTTGAACTCCTGAGCTCAAACAATCCTCCTGCCTCAGCCTCCCAAAGTGCTGGGATTACAGGCATGAGCCACCACGCCTGGACTCTTTTCTTTAAATACTGTGCCTTCCACCTCTTCTAGAATATACTTTGTTAGTTATCAACCACACTTTTCTACATTTTTGTTTCATTAGCCATTCAGTAAACATTTATTGAGTACCTACTGTATGCCAGGCACAGCATTAGGTGCTGGAGATGCTATGAACAAAATAGATGAAAATTTCTAAAAAATAAAATAAAAAATAAAAATAAATTTTGCAAAGCCAGGCACAGTGACTTATGCCTATAGTTCCAGCTACTCAGGAGGCTGAGGCAGTAGGATCTCGTGAGACTGGGAGTTTGAATCCAGCCTGGGCAACCGAGTAAGACCCTGTCTCTAAAAAAGAAAAGAAGGCCGGGCGTGGTGGCTCACACCTGTAATCCTAGCACTTTGGGAGGCCGAAGCGGGTGAATCACAAGGTCAGGAGTTTGAGATTAGCCTGACCAACATGGTGAAACCCCGCCTCTACTAAAAATATAAAAATTAGCCGGGCATGGTGGCAAGTGCCTGTAATCCCAGCTACTTGGGAGGCTGAGGCAGGAGAATTGCTTGAACCTGGGAGGCGGAGGTTGCAGTGAGCCGAGATCATGCCACTACACTCCAGCCTGGGCAACAGAGTGAGACCCTGTCTCAAAAAAGTGAAGAAAAGGGAAAGGGAAAAGAAAAAGAAAGTAAAAGGAAAAGAAAAGAAAAACAAAAGAAAAAAGAAAAGGAAAGAAAAGAGAAGAGAAGAGAAAAGAAAAATCCTGCCCTGCGGGGATGGACATGCTAGAACATCACAGTCCAGTGGAACTTTCTGCAGTGATGAAAGTGTTCTATGTATGCACCGTCCACATGTGGCTTGGGAGCACTTAAAACGTGACTGGTACAAGTGAATTTTTCATTTAATTTAAATGAATTTAAATCTATATTTAAATAGCTATGTGTGGCTAGTGGTTACTTTATTGGGCAGTGCAGCTCTCTAAAGGCCAAGAGATACATCATCAACTTCTCTCCCTTGACCCATATTCAGTTCTCTGCCACCCTGAAAATCTCCTGTCCTGCCCAGGCTCACATTTCCAATTCTTCTCCTCTTGTTCTCCCTCAACCATCAGCCCCAGCAAGACTGATACGACCCTGATGCCACATGAAATGCATTTCTTCATCCTTTACTCTTACTCATCTCTGTGCGGTCCTGGAGACCAATGACTGTTCCTTTCTCAAAATGCTTTTCTATTTTTGTGTGTTTTTGTTGTTGCTATTGTTTTTTGGGTTTTATTGAGAGGGAGTTTCGCTCTCATCGCCCAGGCTGGGTGCAATAGTGAGATCTCGGCTCACTGCAACCTCTGCCTCCCGGGTTCAAGCGATTCTCCTGCCTCAGCCTCCCAAGTAGCTGGGATTACAGGTGCCTGCCACCACGGCTGGCTAATTTTTTGTATTTTTGGTACAGATGAAGTTTCACCACGTTGGCCAGGCTGATCTCGAACTCCTAACCTCAGGTGATCCACCTGCCTCAGTCTCTCAAAGTGCTGGGATTACAGGCATGAGCCACTGTGCCCAGCCTCAAAATGCTTTTGAACTTGACTGTCAGGTATGCCATTCTCTACCGAGTCTCCTCCCATGTCTGTGTCTTCTCCCTCTTTCTCACAAATCTCTTTCCTCTACTTGTCTCTTAAAATGTTGCTCTCCTGCAATGCTCCACTGGGGACACTTAGCTTTTTCCACTTTACTCATCTACCCTGGGTTATCTGGTCTACCATAACCCTGTCCTCTGCCACACCTCACTTATTCACCCACCCCAATATTTATTGAGTACCCACTAGGCCATGAAAGATGCTACCAAAAAAAGCCCCTGTCCTCTTGGAGCTGACATTCTAGAAGAGGGCATGAATAATAAATACGACTTAATAAACAGTATGGCCAGGCATGGTGGCTTACCCCTGTAATCCAAACACTGGGAGGCCAAGATGAGAGGATCAGTTGAATCCAGGAGTTTGAGACCAGCTTGGGCAATGTGGGGGGACCCTGTCTCTACAAAAAATACATATAAAAAAAATTAGGTGGGTAGGGTGGTGCATGCCTGTAGTTCCAGCTACTTGGGAGGACACGGTGGAAGGATTGCTTGAGCCCAAGAGGTCAAGGCCGCAGTGAGCTGTGACTGTGCCACTGCACCCCAGCCTGGGTGACAGAGGGAGATCCTGTCTTAAAAATAAATAAATAAACAAGCCAACAGTATAATTCCAGGTAGTGAAGGGGCAGGATCTCTTTAGCTAGGAAGTTGAGGGATGTTCTCTCTGAGAAGACAGAATCTGAGTTTCAACCTGAAGAATTCGAAGAGGCCAGCTAGGTAAAAGATGAGAGTTGAAGGAATGGGAATGGCAGAGGAGACAGTCAATACAGTAATTCTCAATAAAGCAGAAAATGAGCTTTTCCTGCTGGCAGAACAGAAAGGAAGTCGGAGTGGCCAGGGTGTTGTGGGACAAGGTGGTCAGCAGGAGTCACATCACGCAAAGTCATGTGGTCATGGTAGAGTTTAAATTTTACTCCACGCCTGATGGAAGCCAATGGAAGATTTTAACCGATGAGTGACAGAAAACTGACATCTCAAACTCAACGTGTCTACAACCCAGTTCTTGATCTTCCTCGAAACCTTCTTCCTCCATCTTCCCCATCTCCATTGACAGCAACTCCATCCTTCACGTAGCTCAGGCCAAAACCCTGGAATCGCCCTTGACACTTCTCCCTCCTGCTCCACACTCAATCTTTCCATTGGAAGCCCTAGGGGCTGCCATGTTGTTCTCCATAGCACTTCACACCATCTGACATACTATATATTTTCCCATTGTTGTTTTGTTCTTGGCAGCATCTTTAGGAACCCTGAGTATCTGGCACATAGTAGGTGCTCACTAAATCCTTGTTGAATAAATGAATGAACATCGCTCCATGGTCCTTTCAGAACCAGAGCCATTCTTCCCTTTCTTCACCACCCTTTCCCCTCACCCTGCCCAACTAGTCACAGGAGTTAGAGGACGACACAGTGGAGAACTGGGATTCTGGAGTCTTGTGGCTGGTCTGGGGTTCGAGTTCTTACTCAGCGGTAGGAACCTCCACGTGGGATTAACTTATCTGGGCTTTAGTTTCCTCCTCTGTAAAATGGGCCTCAAACTGCCAACCACTGGGATGCAGGGAGGATTTGATGAGCCCAGGCAGGCTCCCTGGAGCACAGCAATCAATGGCAGCTATATATAACCCGGGGCCTCTTTTGTACTCCCACTGCCTTTGTCCTAGTTCCAGCCCTCATTACACCAGCCTGCTCTTGCGGCTCCCTCCTAACTTCTGCTCCATCACCACCAATCTGTCCTTTCAGCTGTCAGGCTTGTCTTCCGAACGCCAACCCTAATCACATCCCTTCCTGCTCCAAAACCTTACATGACTCTCACTGTCCACAGGACAAGACCCAGCCTCTAGCTGACAGCCTCCACTGTCCAGCTCACCCAGCCTCTCCCCTACCACGTACACTGAGTGAAGCCTTCTGCCTCCATAGGGCGTTCTTAGCCAGAGAAGCCTCCCTTATCTTCCTGTTCCCCTCCTAATTCCTTCTTATCCTTCCCGGGAGGAGGCTGTGAGGTAATGCGTCTTGGGAGCCAGCTGGGATTGCACAGGGAGGTGAGATTATCTGCATTTCCGAGGCTTGAACAAGTTAAGGCAGTGGGAAAGGTCACACAATGAGAAAATGCAGGGCCAGGATTTAACCCGTCTGAGATGTTCTGACTGTGCTATGCTGCCTCCCCGGACATGAGCTCTGCGATCATGCTGTCCCCAGGCTGTAATCGTTTCCTCTTCATCCCTGCCTCCTCTATCCCTGGGGTCAGAGGACTTGTAGTTGAATCTCTCACTCACTCATTGGCGTGGTCTCTCCCTAAAGCAGGGTGGAGTTTGTCTCAGTGTTATCGCTGCATCCAGTGCAACCTCCCTGGTCCAGGCTCATCAATGTTCACCCGCATCAACGCAGTTGCCTCCTCCTCAATCTCCCAGCTTCCGGCCTTGCACCCAAGAGGGATCGTATTTTAACACAAGTCAGATTACATCTCTTTTCCCCGCAGAACCCTCCATGGTTCACACCTTACTCAGAGCAAAAGCCGAAGTCCTCTCCACAACACACAAAGCCCTGCACCAACACCATCTATCACCTCCCTGCCTTCCTCCCCTCGCACTCTCCCCCTCGCTCGCTCTGCTCCAGCCACACCAGCTCATCCCTGTTTCTCACATACACCAGGCATGGTCTAGCTATTTAATGCATGGTCCAGCTTGGTGCATTTGAAGAACAGGGATGAATTGGTGTGGCTGAAACAGAGTGAGTGAGGGGGAGAGTGGAGGAGGACCTTTGCACCAGCTGGACCTTTGTACCAGCTGTTCCCTTTGCCTAGAGTTTTCCCCGACATATTTCCATATTTGTATGGCTCACTCTCTTGCCTCCCTTGCTTTCTCCCAGTCTTTATTCAAATGTCTATTTCTCTGCACTTGTGCTGTCTGATACAGTCACTGCTGGCCACATGTGGCCTTCAAGCCCTTCAATTGAAACACATGAAAGTATAGAATATTGACCAGAATCCAAGGGAAATAATGTGCAAAATGTCTTTTCTTTCTTAAGATACAGGATCTCGCTCTGTCTCCCAGCCTGGAATGCAGTGGCACGATCAAAGCTCACTGCAGCCTCAAACTCCCAAACTCAAGTGATCCTCCCACCAACAGCCACCCAAGTAGCTGGGGTTACAGGCACACACCACAACGCCATGCCAGTTTTTTTAATTATATTTTTTTATTATTGGTGCCAAGGTCTTGCCATGTTGCCCAGGCTGGTCTGGAACTCCTGGCCTCAAGCGATCCTCCTGCCTCAGCCTCCCGAGTAGCTGAGATTATAGGCAGGAGCTTTTGTGCCCAGCAGGTCTACAGTTTTATTAGAATGATTCAGTCTGGGCACAGTGGCTTATGCTTCAGATACCAGCATTTTGGGAGGTCAAGGTAGGTGGATTGCTTGAGCTCAGGAGTTCGAGACCAGCCTGACCAATATGGTGAAACCCCATCTCTCAAAAAAATGCAAAAATTAGCTGGGCGTGGTGGCTCGTGCCTGTAGTCCCAGCTACTTAGAAGGCTGAGGCAGGAGGATCACCTGAGCCCAGGAGGTGGAGGTTGCAATGAGCTGAGATCAAACCACTGCACTCCAGCCTAGGCGAAAAGGAGACCCTGTCTCAATAAATAAACAAACAAACTAACTAACTAATAAGCTAACTTTACCTGTTTCTTTTACTTTTTTAATGTGGCTAATAGAAAATTTAAAATTTCTTTCTTTTTTTTTTTTTGAGACAAAGTCATGTTCTGTCACCTAGGCTGGAGTGCAGTGGTTTGATCTCAGCTCATTGCAACCTCCGCCTCCTGGGCTCAGGTGATCCTCCTGCCTCAGCCTCCGAGTAGCTGGGATTACAGGTGCCCACTACCACGCCCAGCTAATTTTTTGCATTTTTAGTTGAGATGGGGTTTCACCATATTGGCCAGGCTGATCTCTAACTCCTGACCTCAGGTTATCTGCCTGCCTTGGCCTCACAAAGTGCCGGGATTACAGGCATGAGCCACCACGCCTGGCCATAAAATTTCATAAATAGCTCTTAATAGATTTCTCCTGGGCAGTGCTAGTCTGAACACTTTTTTTTTGGACGGAGTTTCGCTCTGTTGCCAGGCTGGAGTACAATGGCTCAATCTCAACTCATTGCATCCTCTGCCTCCCAGGTTCAAGTGATTCTCCTGCCTTAGCCTCCCAAGTAGCCTGGGACTGCAGGGGCCCACTACCACACCCAGCTAATTTTTGTATTTTTAGTAGAGACAGGGTTTCACCGTATTTGCCAGGCTGGTCTCGAACACCTGGCCTTGCAATCCGCTTGCCTCAGCCTCCCAAAGTGCTGGGATTATAGGCGTGAGCCACTGCGCCTGGCTTCTTTTTTTTTTTTTTTTTCTGAGAGTGAGTTTCACTCTTGCTGTCCAGGCTGGAGTGCAATGGCATGATCTCAGCTCACTGCAACCTCTGCCTCCTGGGTTCAAGCTTTTCTCCTGCCTCAGCCTCCAAGTAGCTGGGATTACAGGCGTGAGCCACCACGCCCAGCCCTGAACACTTTTAACACTGAAGTGGCTCCCTTCCAGGTGGTAAAGAGCAGGTGCCTTTACTGATAGAAATGTCACCACTCCCCTTACCCCCCCAGACCAATGTCACTGACACGTCCTTTCCCGTTGCTCTTTGGTGACTTTCTCCTAAGTATTCATCACTCTAACATCTGTCGTACAGGTATACCTCAGAGACACTGCTGGTTTGGTTCCAGGTCACCATAAAAAGGGAATGTTGCAATAAAGTGAGTCATGTGCCTTTTTTTGGTTTCCCGGTGCACATAAAAGTTATGCTTACACTATAGTCTATTAAGTGCATGACAGTGTTATGTCTAAAAAAAAAAAAAGTACATACCTTAATTTTAAAATGCATCAACGCTGGGCACAGTGGCTCACGCTTGCAATCCCAACACTTTGGGAGCCAAGGCAGGAGAACTGCTTGAGCCCAAGGGTTTGAAACCAAGCAACAAAGTGAGACCCTGTTTCTACACAAAAAATTATTTTTAAAAATAGCTGCTTATGGTGGCACATGCCTGTGAGTCCAGCTACATGAGAGGCTGAGGTGGGAGGCTCGCTTGAGACTGAGAGATTGAGGCTGCAGCGAGCTATGATCATACCACTGCACTCTTCTTGCCTGGGAGACAGAGTGAGACCGTATCTCTCAACAAAAATTACAAATTACAAATTAAAAAAAAAAAAAAAAAAAAAAAGGGCTGGGCACCAGTGGCTTCACGCCTGTAATCCAACAGTTTTTGTGAGGGACCAAGTAGGGTGGATCACTATGAGGTTCAAGAGTTCAAAACCATCCCAGCCAACATGGTGAAACCCCGTCCTCTACTAAAAAATACAAAAAATTGGCCGGGTGTGGTGGCACACAGCACCTGTAAGCAGCTACTCGGGAGGCTGAGGCCATGAGAATTGCCTTGAACCTGGGAGGCGGAGGGAGGGTGCAGTGAGCCGAAATTGCACCCACTGCACTCCAGCCTGGGTGACAGAGTGAGATTCTGTCTTCAAAAAAAAAATAATAATAATAATAATAATAAAAATAAATAAATAAATAAATACATAAAAATGTTTTATTACTAAAAAAAAAGTTAACAATCATCTGAGCCGTCAGTGAGTCCTCGTCTTGCTGGTGAAGGGTCACTGGCTCAATGTCGATGGGTGCTGACTGATGGGGGTGGTGGTTGCTGAAGACGGGTGGCTGTGACATCGAGGAAGTTTTCTGCATCCATCGACTCTTCCTTTTATGAAAGATTTCTCTAGCATGAGATGCTTGTTCACAGCATTTTACCCACAGTAGAACTTTTTTTCAAAATTGGAGTCAGTCCTCTCAAACCCTGCCACTGCTTTGCCAACTAAGTTTATGTCATATTCTAAATCCCATGTTGTCATGTTAACGGTGTTCACAGAGTTTTCACCAGGAGTAGACTCCATCTCAAGAAATCACTTCCTTTGCTCTTCCGTAACAAGTAACTCCTCATGCATTGAAGTTTGATCATGAGGCTGCAGCAATTCAGTCACATCTTCAGGCTCCACTTCTAATTCTAGTTCTCTTGCTATTCCATCACATCTGCTGTGACTTCCTCCAGTTAAGTCTTGAACTCCTCAAAGTCAGCCATGAGAAATGGAGTTGACGTCCTCAAAATTCCTATTAACGTTGATATTGTGACCTGTTCCCATGAATCACAGATGTTCTTTTTGTTGTTCGTTGTGGATTTTTTTTTTTAATTGAGTTGAGGTCTCACTATGTTGCCTAGGCTGGTCTTGAACTCCTGGCCTCAAGTGATCTTCCTGCCTTGGTCTCCCTAAGTGCTGGGATTACAGGCATGAGCCACTGGAACCAGCCACAAATGTTCCTAATGGTATCTAGAATGGTGAATCCTTTCCAGAAAGTTTTCAATTTCCTTTGCCCAGACGCATCAAAGGAATTTGTCTATGGCAGCTATAGCCTTATGAAATGTATCCCTTAAATAATAAGACTTGAAATACAAAATTACTTCTTGATTCATGGGCTACAGAATGAATGTTGTGGCTGAGCATGGTGGCTCACACCTGTAATCCCAGCACTTTGGGAGGCTAAGGCAGGTGGGTCACTTGAGGTCAGGAGTTCAAGACCAGCCTGGTCAACATGGTGAAACCCCATCGCTACTAAAAATACAAAAATTAGCTGGGCATGGTGGTGTGTGACTGTAATCCCAGCTACTTGGGAGGCTGAGGCAGGAGAATTGCTTGAACCCCCTAGAAGACGGAGATTGCAGTGAGCCAAGATCACACCACTGCAGCGACAGAGTGAGATTCTGCCTCAAAAAAAAAAAAAAGAGAGAATGTTGTGTTAGAAGGCATAAAAACAACATTCATCTTCTTGTACACGTCCATCAGAGGTTCTGGATAACCAGTGCATTGTCAGCAGTAATATTTTTGAAAGAAATCTTTTTCCTGGCTGGGTACAGTGGCTCGCACCTGGAATCCCACCACCTTGGGAGGCTGACGCAGGTGGATCACCTGAGGTCAGGAGTTCAAGACCAGCCTGGCCAACATGGTGAATCCCCAAGTCTACTAAAAATACAAAAAAAATTAGCCAGGCATGGTAGCAGGTGCCTGTAATCCCAGCTACCCCGGAGGCTGAGGCAGGAGACTTGCTTGAACCTGGGAGGCGGAGGTTGCAGTGAGCCAAGGTCGTGCCATTGCACTCCAGCCTGGGCAACAAGAGTGCAACTTCATCCAAAATATATATATTATATTATATATATTTTTTTTCTGAGTAGATCTCAACAGTGGACTTAAAATATCAGTCATCCACGTATAAACAGACGGGCTGTCATTCAGTCTTCATTGTTCCATGTATAGAGCACAGGCAAAGTAGATTTAGCATAATTCTTAAGACCCTAGGACTTTTGGAATGGTAAATGAGCATTGGGTTCAACTTAAAGTCACCAGGAGCACTAGCCACTAACGAGAGTCAGCCTGTCCTTTGAAGCTTTGAAGCCAGGCATTGACTTCTCTCTAGCTATGAAAGTCCTAGATGGCATCTTTTTCCAATAGGGCATTTTGTCTACATTAAAAATCTGTTGTTTAGTGTCACCAGCTTCATTAATAATCTCAGCTAGATCTTCTGGATAACTTACTGCAACTTCTCCATCAGCACTTGCCACTTCACCTCGCACTTTTAGATTATGCGGACAGCTTCTTTCCTTAAACCTCATGAACCAAGACCTTCTAGCTTCAGATTTTTCTTCTGAAGCTTCCCCACCTCTCTCAGTCTTCACAGAATTGAAGAGAGTTAGGGGCTTGCTGTGGATTAGGCTTTGGCTTAAGGGAATGTTGTGGCTGTTTGATCTTCTACCTAGACCATTAAAACTTTCTCCATGTCAGCAACAAGCCTGTCTCACTTTCTTATCATTCATGTGTTTACTGGAGTAGCCCTTTAAATTTCCTTCAGTAACTTTTCCTTTGCATTCACAACTTGGCTAACCTCTAGTTTATGGGCTTTTTTTTTTTTTTTTTTTGAGGCAGGGTCTCACTCTGTTGTCTAGGCTGGAGTGCAGTGGTGCGATCACCGCTCACTGCAGCCTCAACTTCCTAGGACCAAGTGATCCTCCCACCTTAGCCTCCTAAGTAACTGAGACCACAGGTGTGTACCACCACACCCAGCTAATTTTTAAATTTTCTGTAGAGATGAGGTCTCCCTATTTTGCCCAGGCTGGTCTCAAACTCCCAGGCTCAAGCCGTCCTCTCACCTCAGCCTCCCAAAGTGCTGGGATTACAGGCATGAGCCACCATCCCTGGCCCTGTCTCAGCTTTTGACATGCCTTCCTCACTGTGTTTAATCATTTCTAGCTTTTAATTTAAAGTGAGAGGTGTGAGACTCTTCCTTTCACTTGAGCACTTAAAGGCCATTGTACGGTTATACACTGACCTAATTTCAATATTGTTATGTCTCAGGGAATAGGAAGGCCCAAGGAAAGCAGGAGAGATGGGGGAATAACCAGTTGGCAGAATAGTCAGAACACACCCAACATTTATCGATCAAGTTTGCCATCTTCTATGGATGTGGTTCGTGGCACCCCCAAACAATTCCAATAGTCACATCAAAGATCACTGATCACAGATCACCATAACAGATGTAATAATTATGTAAAAGTTTGAAATACCGTAAGAATTACCAGAGTGTGACGCAGAGACGCAAAGTGAGCACACACTGATAGACTTCCTTGACGCAGGGTTGCCACAAATCTTCAATTTGTAAGAAACACAGTATCTGCAAATTGCAATAAAGCAAAGTACCATGAAATGAAGTCTGCCTCGGCCGGTGTGGTGGCTCATGCCCATAATCCCAGCACTTTGAGAGGCCAAGGCAGGAGGATCCCTTGAGCCCAGCAGTTGGAGGCCAGCCTGGGCAACACAGGGAGACTCCATCTGCAAAACAAAACAAAACAAAATAAAACAAAGCCTGCTTGTATGTATTGGGTTTACTCTCAGTCTCCCCCTACACAGAGACAGGGCCTGGCTTGTTATTAGTGCTCAGTTAATGTTTGTGAAGTGAAAAAGTAAGGACTTAGCCACTGCCTGTTCTTTGCTGTGCACGCCTGATAGCTTTTATCTGCCAGCACAGAAGAAAACAAGGTGCAAGAAGAGAATAATGATCTCTAAGTCAGAATTTGAGGAACCCAAGTTAGTATCAGAAAGCTGGTAGGAGAAGAGAAAAATAAAGTAAATCAAATTAAAAGTTGAATGGGCCAGGTGCAGTAGCTCATACCTATAATCCCAGCACTTTGGGAGGCCGAGGTGAGAGGATCACTTGAGGCCAAGAGTTCAAGACCAGCCTGGGCAATATAGCAAGACCCCATCTCTACAAAAAATTTTTTAAATTTTCTGAACGTGTTGTTGTACACCTGTAGTCCCAGCTGCTTAGGAGGCAGAGGTGGAAGGATCACTTGATCCCAGGAGATTGAGGCTGCAGTGAGCTGTTATTGCACCACTGTACTCAAGCCTGGGTGACAATAAGTCCCTGTCTCTAAAAATAAAAATAAATAAATTCATTATTTGTAAAGTTGTATGTCATGGCCCCTGCCTACTCTGGCTTCATGACTTGCTGCTTGAACCTCACCATCCAAATCCCAGTGGTGACACCATGTCATTTCTTGAATTTGCCAAGCCTCTTTCAGTCCCAAGCTCTCTGTCATGGCTGCTGTCTCAGCCTGGAAAGTTCTTTCCCCACTGGCCAGATTTCTCCTCATCTATGGGAACTTGACTTGAAGTAGGGGGTATCCCCAGGCCCTGGACTAGTTAACACAACCTGCTGTGTGCCCCTCAAAGCCATTGTCTTCTTAGCTGAGAAGGCATCACACCTGCAACAGATTCATTCATTGTATGCATGTTTTTCTTAAGCGCTTCTCTTCTGCGTCAGCTCCGTGGGGCAGGGATAGTCTTGTGTGTCACTCTACCCAGCATATAGGATGTGCTCAGACGCCCACTTGTGGATGGTGGAAAAGTAGATCAGTCCAACCTAATATGCCCATCTCTCCTCTAGGAGTAATCTTGAGAACAGAAAGTTGAGCACATGCTTCGTGTTAGTTTAGGATGACCCAGAATAGACCCTGAAACAAGAATTTAGGGCAATCCTTGTGCAAGTAGTTCATCTGAGAGGTGACCCCAGAAAGGGTTGGAGAGGAAGAGGGGAGGTGGGGCAATGAAGGATGAGTTGTCCCATGGGCATTTGAGCTCAGTCCCACTGGGAGCCCATATGGAACTTACATCTTAAGTGATCTAGAATGAGGGGGAGGGAGCTGGGGTATTGATCCACCAGCTCCCAGCAATCTTTGGTTGAGGGCTGCTCCCTTAAAGTTCATTCCCTGGGCCTGCCTCAGCTTTGGAGAAAGCCCTGAGGCAAGAGGCACAGATACCAGTTGGCCACAGACTGAAGTGTTAAGACCCAAGCCCCTGGATAAAACTGAAAAATCAAGCTAGGTGTGGTGGTTCCCACCTGTAATCCCAGATACTCAGTAGGCTAAGAAAGGAGGATTGCTTGAGCCCAGGAGTTCAAGGCTGTATCGAGCTATGATTGCACCACTGCATTCCAGCCTGGGCATCAGAGCAAGACCCCATGTCTAAAATAAAAATAAACTGAAGAATTCCCAAGTTATTTGCCAACCTTCCATTAACTACAGACCCTCTGGTATTTGGCATTTCTTGTCCATTATATGAAGTTCTGATGACAATCTCTTTTATTGTATTGTGCCTTGACCACGCACTGTACATCACTTAGCTCTGAAATGGACATGTTTAGGAAACAGGGCCAGGAGGGACCCTGTGTTTCAACAGCAATACTTTTACAAATGAGGTCTCATGACAGGGTCTTGCCCGGAGGGTTTCTACAGAAGCCTCATCCCACCTACCACCATCATCCTTACTAACTTGCATTTACAAAAGGGACTCTTTTTGACCAGAGGCTTGGGGTCTGTAGCTGCCTTCTAGCCGGCTGATGCTGGCTGGTCCACACAGGCAAGATCACACCCATTTTTTTGTTTTCTTATTTATTTCTGAGTAGCTTAGCATACCATCTGTGTGCCTGGCATTGTGCTGACCACTTTTTATCAACTTACTGAATCCTCACAGCCCTTAGAGGTATTGATACTATTGTTATCTAGGTTATACAAAAGGGGGAAACTGAGGCACAGAGCAGGGGTGTCCCTTGCCCAAGGTCACCCAACTGGAAAGTGGCAGAGCTGGGATTTGAACCCATGCAGGCTGGGCTCTTAACACTGAACTGCTTTCCTGCCATTTGTTAAAGAGCCACAAACCAGGCCAGACACACGCCTGTAATCCCAGCACTTTGGGAGGCTGAGGCAGGTGGATCACCTGAGGTCAGGAGTTCACGACCAGCCTGGCCAACATGGTGAAACCCCGTTTCTACAAAAATGCAAAATAAAGTACCCGGGCATGATGGTAGGTGCCTAGTAATCCCAGCTACTTGGGAGGCTGAGGCAGGAGAATCCCTTGAACCCGGGGGCAGAGGTTGCAGTGAGCTGAGATCGTGCCATTGCACTCCAGCCTGGGCAACAGAGCGAGACTCTGTCTCAAAAAAATAAAGAAAAAAAATAAAGAGCCACAAACCCCAAAAGGTCTGCCATTCCCCCAGGGCCCCAGGCCACCCCACAACCTATTGTCATTGTAGGTTGTGAAATATACTGAATGTCACCCTAACCATGAGTCATCGGGAAGTTTCCATTTCTCTCACTGCAACATTTGTGGAACGTGAACCATCTGTTGGGGGTCTTCGTAAATCACCTTTTATCCCATGAGGCAGGTACTGTTAAGACCATTTTACAGGTGACAAAACTGAGGCCAGTGGTGTCGAGTCACCTGCCTGTGGTCACCCAGCCAATACAGGACGACTTGGAATCCCAAGCACCCCCGCCCTGCTGTCTGACCCCCGAAATCCACCCTCTGTTCTCCATTCTGGCTTCTTTCTTTCAGCATCTTGGCGACAGTTGGGACAGAGTTTGACCTACGGACGCTGAGGGCAGTTCGAGTGCTGCGGCCGCTCAAGCTGGTGTCTGGAATCCCAAGTGCGTGAGTTTCCGACCCTGACAAGGGGTTTGCTCAGGGGCTCCAGGAGCCCTCAGTTTCCCCTATGCAGAGCATCTCAGGAGGCCACATCCCACCACCAGCCTGTGTGAGGGCAGTCTCCTCTTCGGGACTCCCTGTAGGGGACCCCGAGGAACGTGACTGTAGCTCCCTATGAGCTCCTGAAAGCAAGCCAGGAGCCACACCCATTTATTGAGCACCTACTGTCTATCAGGAGCCATGCTAAGCACCACATGTGATCTCATTCAATGCTCACAGCCCTATGAAGTCGATAGGACTGATGTCTCTATTTTATGGAGGGGGAGACTGAGGCTCAGAGTGGCGGAAAAATTGGAGCAGGGTTTTGTGGCTGAGAAGTGGCAGAACTAGGAGCAAGTGTGACTCCAAGCCGGGGCAATGACCATTCCCATTTATTGAGTGCCTGCTGTATACAGGGCACCACAGGAGGACTTTACATGCATTACCTTATTTCATCTTCACAGTCACCCAGTGAACACCCGTTTTACAGATGAGAAGGTTGAGGCTCAAGGACGTTAAATTAGTCACCTGAATTCTTACAGTGGACACTAACGAGCCCTAAAATTCATACCCATTCCTTGCTGCTTTCTCATGCTCCACAGTTGCATCTCCTCCCCCTTTAGGGGTGGCTGCCATATGCAGGGTCAAGATTAAGTATAGGTTGAGCCGAAAAAAATGTAAAAAGCAAAAATAAAACAGTGCTGTCCTTTTTCTATCTTCTTGTCTTGGTTAATAATAATAATTTAGCCAGGCATGGTGGCTCATGCCTGTAATCTGAGAACTTTGGGAGGATCACTTGAGGCCACAAGTTCAAGACCAGCCTGGGAAACATTGCGAGACCCCCATATCTACAATTTTTTATTTTTTTTAAATTAGCCAGGTTGGCTGGGCACAGGGGCTCACACCTGAAATCCCAGCACTTTGGGAGACTGAAGTGGGCAGATAGCTTGAGCTCAGGAGTTTAGGAGCAGCCTGGGCAACATGACAAAATCTCGTCTCTACAGGAAAAAAAAAAAAAAAGCAGGCATGGTGGTGCACACCCATAGTCCCAGCTACTTTAAAGGCTGAGGCAAGAGGATCACTTGAGCCCAGGAGGTCAAGACTGCAGTGAGCTGTGACAGCACCACTACACTCCAGCCTGGGCAACAGAGTGAGACCTTGTCTCAAAAAACCATACAGCAAAAAGTTTGAAAACAAACAAACAAACAATTTATAGGCTGGGTGCAGTGGCTCACGCCTGTAATCCTAATACTTTGGGAGGCCAAGGTGGGTGAGCGGATCACCTGAGGTCAGGAGTTGGAGACCTGCCTGGTCAAAATGGCGAAACCCCATCTTTACTAAAAATACAAAAATTAGCCGGGTGTGGTGGTGGGCACCTATAATCCCAGCTACTTGGGAGGCTGAGGCAGGAGAATCATTTGAACCCGGAGGGCGGAGGTTGCAGTGAGCTGAGATCACGCCACTGCACTCCAGCCTGGATGAAACAGTGAAACTCCATCTCAAAAAAAAAAAAAAAAAGAAAGAAAGAAAAGCACTTACTATGTGCCAGACATTATTCTAAGTATTTCCATTTTTTTTAAAGTCATGTATCCTCCCAACAAACCTGTGAGGTAGTCTCTCTTATTATCACCATTTTACATTTTACTGGCTTCGTTCTTCAGGCTCATTGCTACCCAGGTTTGAAGAGTAAGATTTCCCAGAGGATCACCAGCAGGGTCTTTTTGTAGAAAGAAGACACTTCTATCCAAGGTCTCTGCAAGATCCCAGCAGATGCTTGCATCATATTAAATTCAGGGCTATCCCAAATCTAATAGTCAAAAGAGCCAGGTGCAGTGGCTCACACCTGTAATCCCAGCACTTTGGGAGGCCAAGGTGGGACGATTGCCTAAGGCCAGGAGTTCAAGACCAGCCTGGGCAACAAAGCAAGACGCTGTCTCTAAAAAAAATACAAAAACTAGCCAGGTATGGTGGTGTGTACCAGTAGCCTCAGCTACAGGAGGGAGACTGAGATGGGAGGATCGCTTGAGCCTGGGAGTTCGAAGCTGCAGTGAGCTGTGACGGTGCCACTGCACTCAGCCTGGGCAACAAAGTGAGAGATCCTGTCTCAAANATTGCATCCCTGCTGTATTCATTCCCCTGCCCCACCCCTGCTGACCTTGTGCTGTTTCTCCCGAGAGCCGTCCCCGAATAAAGCAGGTGCGTCTGAACACCCACCTAAGTATCCGCTTCAAGGGAACTTGATATAGTCATCCACTTACTAGTGAATTCCAAACCTCAGCTTCTCCATCTGTAAATGGGGACTGGAATAGTATCTCCCTCACAGGATTAAATGAGAGTTCATACACAGTGAAGTACCTGGTAAGTCATAGGTGGTCATTAAACAGAGACTCTTGTTACTACTGCTATTATAATATATATATATATATATATATATATATTATAATAGCAGTAGTAACAAGAGTCTCTGTTTAATGACCACCTATGACTTACCAGGTACTTCACTGTGTATGAACTCTCATTTAATCCTGTGAGGGAGATACTATTCCAGTCCCCATTTACAGATGGAGAAGCTGAGGTTTGGAATTCACTAGTAAGTGGATGACTATATCAAGTTCCCTTGAAGCGGATACTTAGGTGGGTGTTCAGACGCACCTGCTTTATTCGGGGACGGCTCTCGGGAGAAACAGCACAAGGTCAGCAGGGGTGGGGCAGGGGAATGAATACAGCAGGGATGCAATTTCAGCTGGAATGTGTGTGACACCAGAGTTGTCCTCCAACGTGTGTGACAAGGATGCTGGCCTTTTGTACTTCTATGGTCAGTCGCTGTGGGTGGGAGGCAGAGACGCAGTAGCTCCCAGGTGAGATAGCTTTTGATCACCAAGGGCAATTCTACTAAGAGGAGGGGCAGCTGGGAGGCATTGGCAACCAACATCCATAGCAGCTGGAGGGCGGGTACCCCAGAAAGAAAATGGGATCTTGGCCAGACACCAAGAGTGTCCAGCACCTTAACCACTGCACCACACTGCGTCTGTTAGCACCCACATTACATTTTTTTTTTTTTTTTGAGACGAAGTCTCGCTCTATCGCCCAGGCTGGAGTGCAGTGGCGCGATCTCAGCTCACTGCAAGCTCCGCCTCCCGGGTTTATACCATTCTCCTGCCTCAGCCTCCCGAGTAGCTGGGACTACAGGTGCCCGCCACCACGCCCGGCTAGTTTTATTTATTTTTTTTTTTGTATTTTTTAGTAGAGACAAGGTTTCACCGTGTTAGCCAGGATGGTCTCGATCTCCTGACCTCATGATCCGCCCGTCTCGGCCTCCCAAAGTGCTGGGATTGCAGGCTTGAGCCACTGCTCCCGGCCTGCGTTACATTTTTAAGCCCTTGGAGTGGCATGGCCCCTCAAGCTTCCCTGACAGTTTCCCTCTCTTACTGTGGTCTCCACCCATCAAGAGCCATGGGAAGTTTCTCCAATCAAGAAGCAAAGCCCCAGGCTATATGTTTGAACCTTCATTTTGACCATAGACTTTCCTAATAGATAGCACAGTGGTTACAGACATAGGATGTTGACATCGTTCAGACCTGCGTTAATAGCTCCAAAAAAAAAAAAACAATGGTAGTGGAGCCAGGCATGGTGAAGTGTGCCTGTAGTCCCACCTACTCGGGAGGCTGAGGCAGGAGGCTCGCATGTGCCCAGGAGGTCGAGGCTGCAGTGAGCAGTGATCATCCCACTGTATTCCAACCTGGGTGACAAAGCCCATCTCAAAAAAAAAAAAAAAAAAAAAAGCCAATGATGGGCAAAGAAATACTAAGACTCTTGCTCTGTCGGCAGGCTGGAGTGCGGTGGCGCAATCACAGCTCATTACAGCCTCAGCCTCCCCAGGTTCAAGCAGTCCTACCATCTCAGCCTCCCAAATAGCTGGGACTCCAGGCACACAGCACCATGCCCAGTTAATTTTTTTTTGTATTTTGTAAAGACAGGGTTTCGCCATGCTGCTCAGGCTGGTCTCAAACTCCTGGGCTCAAGTGATCCAACCGCCTCAGCCTCCCAAAGTGCTGGGATTACAGGTGTGAGCCATCACTCCTGGCCAGCTATTATTATTATGAACATTCTTTGAGTCTTACAACAGTGGAACTTTTAGTGTAGGATGGGAATTTCAGTATTAACCCCTTCCTCTCCCAAAAGGATTTGAAGCCCAGAGTCATTCAACCACCATGAATGAACCATTTGTTAGATGAGAGGCTACTGGAGGCTGAGCTTGGTAGGATGAGAGCTTGCATGGGGTGCCTGATTGATGACAATACCCCCAGATTCAGGTCTTCAGATGCCCACTTGGGTGTGTCTTCTGTTCCACTGTGTCCCTTCGGGGACTGTTCCCTGCCTTCTTTTTTTTTTTTTGAGACAGAGTCTTGCTCTGTCGCCCAGGCTGGAGTGCAGTGGCGCCATCTTGGCTCAGTGCAAGCTGCGCCTCCCGAGTTCATGCCATTCTCCTGCCTCGGCCTCCCAAGTAACCGGGACTACAGGTGCCCGCCACCACGCCTGACTAATTTTTTGTATTTTTAGTAGAGATGGGATTTCACTGTGTTAGCCAGGATGGTCTCGATCTCCTGACCTCATGGTCCACCCGCCTCAGCCTCCCAAAGTGCTGGGATTGCAGGCATGAGCCACCGCCCCCGGCCCCCTGCCTTCTTATTCACCACCATCTTTCTGAATTGGGTTGCTCAGAACAGAGAAAGCAACATCAGCACATGGGCGAACATGGGGCTTCACATCAGATAGACCTGGGTTCAAATCCTAGTTCTGCTTTTTTTTTTTTTTGAGACAGGGTCTCGCTCTGTCGCCCAGGCTGGAGTGCAGTGGTGCGATCTCCACTCACTGCAAGCTCCGCCTCCCAGGTTCACGCCATTCTCCTCCCTCAGCCTCCCGTGTAGCTGGGACTACAGACGCCTGCCACTGCGCCTGGCTAATTTTTGTATTTTTTTTAGTAGAGACAGGGTTTCACCGTGTTAGCCAGGATGGTCTCGATCTCCTGACCTCGTGATC
>NW_016811775.1:156114-163073 GCF_001698545.2 Rhinopithecus bieti
TTTTTTTTTTTTTTTTTTTTTGAGACAGAGTCTGGTTCTGTGACCCAGGCTGGAGTGCAGTGGCACAATCTTGGCTACTTCTACCTCTGCCTCCCAAGTTCAAGCGATTCTCCTGCCTTAGCCTCCCAAGTAGCTGGGATTACAGGCGCTGGCCACGGTGCCCAGATACTTTTTTGTATTTTTAGTAGAGATGGGGTTTCACCACGTTAGCTAGGCTGGTCTTGAACTCCTGAACTCAGGTGATCTGCTGGCCTCGGCTTCCCAAAGTACTGGGATTACAGGCGTGCGTCGCCACACCCTGCCTAGTTCTGCCATTTCTCACGCATTCTCTTGGGTGAATCATAGCATCTCTGTCAGCCTTGCTTCCCACTTCTGTAAAATGGGAGTGACTTTACATATATGGCCACCTCAGGGGTTTGTTGCTAGAAGCCAGTGAAATAATGTTGAGTCTGGTTCCTTGGGGTTGAAATTGGGACCGCCAACCGCTTTCCCTACCCAGAGCAGCAACCAGCCTATATGGGCGCCCTTTTATGAATTAGGAAAAGACGCCCCCTGTTGGCAGAAAAAAAATAAGAAAATGGCTCCCTCTTCTGGGTGCAAGTTGCCCAACACCCAGGAATACGGCTCCAAAAGTAAAGGATTCCCACCCCTTTCTTGCCCAAAAGATCATCAAATGGAACAGCATGTCAAATACCTTTATTAAATACTTTAAAGTTGGCTGGGCTCGGTGGCTCGCGCCTGTAATCCCAGAACTTTGGGAGGCAGAGGCGGGAATATTGCTTGAGGTCAGGAGTTCGAGACCTGCCTGAATAACATAGTGAGACCCTGTCTCTATAAAATACATATATATGTTTCTTTGAGACAGCGTCTTGCTCTGCTGCCCAGGCTGGAGTGCAGTGGCACAGTCATAGCTCCCTGCAGCCTTAACCTCCTGGGCTCAAGTGATCCTCCTGCCTCAGTCCCCAGAGTAGCCAGGACTACAGGCATGCACCATCATGCCTGGCTAATTAAAATACATGAATAAATACTTTAAAGTTAAAAGTGCTTTTTAAAAAATAGTAAGGCCGGGCGCGGTTGCTCACGCCTGTAATCCCAGCACTTTGGGAGACCAAGGCAGGCGGATCACGAGGTCAGGAGATCGAGACTATCCTGGCTAACATGGTGAAACCCTGTCTCCACTAAAAATATGAAAAATTAGCCGGGCGTGGTGGCAGGCGCCTGTAGTCCCAGTTACTTGGGAGGCTGAGGCAGGAGAATGGCATGAACCTGGGAGGCGGAGCTTGCAGTGAGCCAAGATGGTGCCACTGCACTCCAGCCTGGACGACAGAACAAGACTCCGTCTCAAAAAAAATAAAAATATAAAAAGTGAAAAATAATAATAATAGGGGCCAGGTATGGTGGCTCACACCTATAATCCTAGCACTTTAGGAGGCGGAGGGGTTTGAGTGCTTGGAGGCCAGGGGTTTCAGACCAGCCTGGGCAACATAGCAAGACCCTATCTCTACAAATAAGTTGTAAAACTTAGCCAGGCATGGTGGTGCACACCTGTAGTCCTAGCTATTCCGGGGACTGAGGCAGGAGGATCGCCTGAGCCCAGGAAGTTAAGGCTGCAGGGAGCTATGATTGGGCCACTGCACTCCAGCCTGGGCAGCAGAGCAAGACCCTGTCTCAAAGAAAGAAAAAAAACCTAGGAAGGGTTGTTCCTATGATAAGGACCAGCCTCCGTGTGGTGCTTCCTTTACCATTGCCCAATCCCCAGGCTCCTGTGTGCTTGAGGTTCCCTCGGGAACACACCTGCTTTGTTTGGGAGAGACCTTGGTGTCTTGGTGGCGGGGTTTGGGGGTGCTTGCTCATGGGCTTATGGGGCCTCTCTCTGTGTCCCCCCAGGTTTACAAGTCGTCCTGAAGTCGATCATGAAGGCGATGATCCCTTTGCTGCAGATCGGCCTCCTCCTATTTTTTGCAATCCTTATTTTTGCAATCATAGGGTTAGAATTTTATATGGGAAAATTTCATACCACCTGCTTTGAAGAGGGGACAGGTAGGTCAGCAGAGCATGATGTGTCTTTCCAGTTTTCTCCTTCAGGGAAAAGCTCTTGGGAGGGTTAGGCAGGGGTGTGCTTCTTTCTCCTGGCAGCTGGGAGAATCGTCTCCTTCAGAGAGCGCTGCAGGAGAGGCAGCAGGTTCAATAGCCTCTGAGATCTTTGCTGTTGAAAGGGTTGGGGTTCCATAGAAGGTGACCCAGCAGAGAAAGAGTTTATCTGGGAATGATCTCAGGAAGCACCATCAGGAGAATGAGGAAGCGAGACAGAGAAAGGAAGGGATCTGTTAAAGGGTGTGCTATCAAGTGGGTTATCAGTTACAACTGGGACTGGATCCCCCTAGGCACCTTCAGGAGACAGCAAAGAACACACAACTCAGCTGGGTGCGGTGGCTCACGCCTGTAATCCCAGGACTTTGGGAGGCCGAGGTGGGCAGATCATCTGAGGTCAGGAGTCGGAGACCATCCTGGCCAACATGGTGAAACCACATCTCTACTAAAAATACAAAAATTAGCTGGGTGTGGTGGCAGGCACCTGTAGTCCCAGCTACTCGGGAGGCTGAGGCAGGAGAATCACTTGAACCTGGAAGGCAGATGTTGCAGTGAGCCAAGATTGCACTACTGCACTCTAGCCTGGTGAAAAAGTGAGACTCCATCGTAAATAAATAAGTAAGTAAGTAAGTAAGTAAAGAACACACACCTCAGAGCCGTCCCAGCCAAGGGGCAAGGGAGCTGGGGTATTTATACACTGGCTTCTTTCTGACATTGGTGAGGACTGCTCCTAGAGTGGGAATTAATGCCTGGCACATCCGACTCAGTGGAACAGGTATTCTGGGTGCTTTCAGACCTCAGCCAGTCCTGACTTCTAAAGCAAGCAAGAAGTGGGGAGAGTTGGGCCAGAAAAGGGTTATTGCCTAAATGCATTGTGAGTGGTACCTTACAGAAGGTGAGAGTACTAGATGAGTCCTCCTGGTCTCCCCCAACCCCCAGGAAGTGTCAGAGATATCCCAATTGGGAGTCCTGGCACCAACCAGTCAGAACCTAGCACTCAGCAGCGTCCTGCCCCTCCCTGACTATGCCCACATTAACCCTTCAGTGGCTGGGTCCAGGGGTGGGGTGAGCAGGGGAAAAGCCAGGCAGCCCAGAGACACACTCCCAGGGCTCAGCTCTGAACCAGCAGTGTGGAAGCAGTGTGTCCGCCACGATCCACACTCAGGAACCAAATTGCCCTTGGATATGTTTTCAGTTAAATCTTTGCCTGTCCAAACTCTAGCTGCTTGCTCTGTAAAGCTCCAGAATGAAATGGAACCAAGTAGGAAGGGATGCCTTCAGTATTTCAATATTTAGACCACTGGCCGTCTGGATGCAGACAGACTGAATGGCAATGCTGGTTCTGATGATTTGGGTCAAGGGAGCTGAGAATGGAAGGAGTGGATAGAATGAATTAAGAAGCCCAAAGGGGAACCCAGGTGGGCACAGAAAGAGGTTTCAGGCCCCTTATTTGGGAAAGGCAGCCACAGAAGATTCTGTCCGGGAGTGGATTTCCACCCACCTTCTCCGCCCAGTGACCCCCAAGTGGATTCGCAGAGGCAGCCCCTGAGCCCTCCTTCCCCACTCCTCCCCAGGGGGAGGGAACACCCATTGGGGAAGGTTTATTTGCAGTGGTTGGAGGTTTTGGTTTTTTGTGGGTTTTTTTTTTTTTTTTTTTTTTTTCCTCTTTTTCTCTTGCTCCTCCTGTCTCCTCTCCTGGGCTTGTGAAGTTTGCTCAATATGGAATGTCCTAATTATTTCTTTCCCCGATGAAGAAGGTGTTAATTGAGGCAGAGCTATTTCTGCTCCTGGCCTCGTCACCCAGGCGGAAATGCAAGAGAGAAAAAGAGAGAGAGAGAGACAGAAAGAGAGAGAGAGAGAGAGAGAGAGAGAGAGAGAGAGCGCATATGAATATGGGGTAGGGCCTCTTGGGAAAATCAGCCTTGAGCAGAGAAACCAGGACTCCTGGATCCTAGGTTTCTGTGAGGTTTTATTTTATTTTTTTCTACCCTAGACTAGTAAAAGGAGAAGAGGCCACGGGGTTGGCTTGGGTCCGAGTGGGGTTTTGAGGGGACAGATGTGGGTGGTGCCATCAGAGGGGAGGAAGCCTTGATTTAGGAGAAAGACTGAAAAGCTAGCTCACGATTAAAAATATAAGACGTGTGAGTAAGAGACAGATATATACAGACACCCAGGCAGTGGGTTAATTTTAAAATGTATTTATAACCGAATTCCTCAGACACTCTGGACGGTTGTTTTTCTAGAAGCAACGCTCAGAGTGTTTCATGTCGGTGGTTGGGGGGTTGAGGGGGATTGCAAAGCTGCTAAAGATAGACCCTTTTTCAGTAGCATTCTTCAGTGTCGGGAGCCCAGTTCCTGTGCGCCCAGCACCGTGCCAATCGCTTAGAAGGAAGCAAAGATAAAGTGGAAGGCTTCCTGCTTTCTAAGAGCTTCCAAAATAGTTGGAAGAAACAAGACCCCTCATTTGCAGCCATTTTTAACAGTGAAGGCTAATGTGTGATTATACCCACGCCCCCCTAAATATGAAAACTCAGTAGCTATTGTATGCCTGAAAGGAGCCAGGTGCAGTGACTCACACCTGTAATCCCAGCACTTTGAGAGGCTGAGGTGGGAGTATCCCTTGAGGCCATTAGTTTGAGACCAGCCTAGGCAACATAGCAAGACCCTGTCTCTACTCAAATAAAAATCAAAAATTGGCCAGCTGCTGTGGCTCACGCCTGTAATCCCAACACTTTGGGAGGCCAAGGCAGGTGGAGTTCAAGACCGGTTCACTGGCAAACATAGTGAAAACCCGTCTCTACTAAAAATACAAAAAAATTAGCCAGGCATGGTGGCATGTGCCTGTAGTCCCAGATACTTGGGAGACTGAGGCAGGAGAATCACTGGAACCTGGGAGGTGGAGGTTACAGTGAGCTGAGATCACGCCACTGCACTCTAGCTTGGGCAACAGAGTGAGACTTCATCTCAAAAAAAAAAAAATTAAAAAATTAGCCATGAGTGGTGGTACATGCCTGTAGTCCCAGCTACTCAGGAGGCTGAGGAAGAAGGATCACTTGAGCCCAGGAATTGGAGGCTGCGAGGCTGCAGTAAGCTATGATGGTGCCTGCACTCCAGCCTGGGTGACAAGTGAGACCCTGTCTCAAAAAAAAAAAAAGAGAGAGACAGAGAAAGAGAGAGGAAGGAGAGGAAGGAAGGAAGGAGGGAAGGGAGGGAGGGAGGGAGGGAGGGGCTGGGGCCGTGTTGACTGGGCTACACGAAGAGGCTACATGGAGGGTGGGAATTGAGCCATACTTGGACATGGGGTGGAGACAGAGAAGATTCCAGGCACAGGTGCCATCCCAAATGATAGTTCTCATTTATTATAGGAGCCCATGGATTTATTTTATTCTCTACCCTGAGCCTTATGTTTCAAAGATTTTTGCCTTCCAACCTGTATTTATCGAATAATAGTTCATGTACCGAGTCCAGCATAAGTGAGGAAGGCGTTTCCAACAACTTACGTCCATGGCGAGGCTAGACTTGGAGTTTCTATTTAGCCACAGCTTGAAAGGCCGACAGGATTCATTCATTCGGCATCGGTTTCTTTCCCTCTGCTGTGTGCTCAGTCAAGGGAGCAGAGAATTGGTGCTGCAAAGTCTACAGCACATACATTGAGAGAGATTTTTGTTGAGTAGGAAGCTTGAGTTTACACACACTCAGCTGTTTGTTTTCTTGTCCGACAATGCCACGGTCGTCTTTGAAAACCTTCAAGAGCATCACTCACAGAATAAGGTCTTCTCAGACCCGCTGTGCTGGTAAAATGAGGACAGTCCCAGGATGTGAGTTTTCCTGCCTCCCTTGCCCCATCAATACCTTAAGATTTGGAGTGACCTTTAGCGTTCAGCCCGACTGCCACCTCCCCAGGAAGCTGTCTTTGGTTTCCAGCAAAAGGGGTGTCTATTGGCACGTTTCTCTCTCCTTGTGGCATTTTCACAGCCTGCCTCCTGCTATTTGGGGAGAAAACTCAGCTCCTGTTCCTTACCCTTAGGCAAGGGTAGGAACTGTGTGTACTGGAGTCCCTCACCCCCAGAACAGCTCCCTGAGCCCAGTACATCCCAAGAAGAAAAAAATTAGCAAGGCTTATAGGAGAATAACACAACACGCTTGACAAATTTGTCCTAATGGATGTCGGAAGAAGGCTGCACTTACCAGCTGCACTATGCACACGGCACATTTACAAAAACTGACTTTATTATGGACCATAACGTTTGTCTCAACGGAGGTCAAAAAGCTGAAAAAATACAAAACATATTTTCTGACCATAATGCAATTAAGCTGGAAATCAGTAACAAAAAGAGAACTCTGAAAGTGTTTGCAGATTAAGAGACACACCTCTCATTTACAGATGAAATGATATGATGTCTGAGCTTTGCTTTAAAAATATTCTAGGCTGGGCGCAGTGCCTCATGCCTGTAATCCCAGCACTTTGGGAGGCCGAGGCAGGCGGATCACTTGAGGTCAGGAGTTTGAGACCAGCCTGGCCAACATGGTGAAATACCGTCTCTACTAAAAATACAAAAATTAGCCGGTTGTGTTGGGGGGTACCTGTAATCCCAGCTTCTTGGGAGACTGAGGCAGGAGAATCCCTTGAACCCAGAAGTCGGAGATTGCAGTGAGCTGAGATCGCACCACTGCACTCCAGCCTGGATGACAGAATGAGACTCCGTTTCAAAAAAAAAAAAAAAAAGTTCTAGTGGCAAGGCAGAGTGTTTGGAGGGGATATAGATGAAAAAAGACTGGCCAGAAGTAAGTAGGTAAGTGTCTAAATTGGTGATAGGTAGATGGTGAATCATTATACTGTTCTATACTATTCTCTCTCTCTCTCTCTC
>NW_016811775.1:163543-185232 GCF_001698545.2 Rhinopithecus bieti
ATGGTATATATATCTAATAAGTTTTTTTAAAAAACAAATACATCTAAATTACCCGTAGGTCAAAAAAGAAATATGAATGGAAATTGGAAAATATTTTACTTGAACAATAATGATAATGCATAACAAACTTTTGAGATGCAGGTAAAGCCACACTTAAAGGCAATTTATAGCCTTAAAGGCAGTTAATCCATCCATCTCCAAAGTTTAGGAAAAGAATAGCAAAAACAAAACAAAACAAAACAAAAAAAGTCATGGAAAACAGAAAGAGAAGAGTAGTAAAACTCAGAGAAGAAATTAATCAATAGAAAACAATTAATAGACCCACAAAGCCAAACATTGATTTCTTTGAAGACTGATCACATTTGTCCCAATAGTTATTTGTTCCAACAGCATTATGGAGTCACTTGGGTCCCTATTTCTCACAGCTGGTTTTCCCTGCTCCTTCCCCTGACTTTTCTCCCCTTCCCTTTTGTAGATGACATTCAGGGTGAGTCTCCGGCTCCATGTGGGACAGAAGAGCCCGCCCGCACCTGCCCCAATGGGACCAAATGTCAGCCCTACTGGGAAGGGCCCAACAACGGGATCACTCAGTTCGACAACATCCTGTTTGCAGTGCTGACTGTTTTCCAGTGCATAACCATGGAAGGGTGGACTGATCTCCTCTACAATGTAAGTGATGCTGGGACGGTGTGTGTGGACAATCAGAGTCTCAGGGAGGTGACCTCCTGGGACCAGTGAGACTCCAAGGCTGCAATGGAGGGACCCTGAGCTGGGGGAGGCAGCCCAAGGATAACACAGCCCCAGTGAAGCTGGCCTGTAGCTCAGGCTTTGGAAGATTACCGTGACTCACGAGCAGAACTCTAACTATAGGGTGTAGAAGTCTGGAGGGCCCCCAGATGCAACATCATTTTTCATTGTGCAAGTGTTTAGGTAAAATTTTAGATTTTTGAATATGGAAAGGTTATGTGATCCAAAATCAACACAGATAAAAGATAGAGTGATATCTTTGGACGTAGGCAAGGGGGCCCTGCACTGAGGTTCACCTGGCCCTCCTCCGGCCATACCACTCCCCGTGGGATGAGAAGTTCCTGGAGCCAAGGGGACGTGTCTACCGAGAGCTTATGCCTCACTTTCTAGACCATGTTTGGAGTTACCAGGATCCCAGAATTCCTGTTCATGCCCAGATTCCATGAACTTGCATGTGATTCTCATATGGATTTGTTAGTAACCCACCTGAGGGCCAAGGATATCTGAGGGGTGGCTGTTGGCACAAATGTGGCCAGCTTGGATGTACAAGCTGGAATGCCCACACGTGTGTGGAGCCCCTCTGGCAGGACAGAGCCATGACTAGGAAGAGAAAGGAACAGGGCTGGCTCTCCCCACACCTTAACCCAGTGCAGATATCTGGATTCTAAATTCCACCGTGACCTTCCAAAGTATAAAGGAAGGTATATTTGCAAAGTAGAAGCATAAAGCATGTTTTATCTAGTTACCTTTTAAATATTTCCCCGTAGTATGTGGTCTTTTTTTTGTATTCTTGCCCTAGATCTTAAAAATGTTAGGGATGTTTCTGGAAAGATGTATCCCTGCATTCTATTTCCTCTTCCCCCAGTATGCAACCCCTTTAGTTCCTCAGAATATCCTTCCAGTGTTTATTTATGCAATTATAAACATAATCAAATCTATATCCTCCCCCCTCTTTCTTACCCCAAGGAATAGCATTCTATACGTGCTGTTCAATTCTGTGATTTTTTTTTTTTCTCATAACCACACGTTCTAGAGATCTTTCCATTGCAGGACATGGACGGTCTCTTCATGGGTACACACTAGTATGCCCAGCTAATTTTTGTAGAGACAGGGTTCTACCATGTCGCCCAGGCTAGTCTGGAACTCCTGGGCTCAAGTGATCCTCCCGCCTCAGCCTCCCTAAGTGCTGGGATTATAGGCGTGAGCCACCACGCCTGGCCTTCTTTATTCTTTTGCACAGCTGCGTAGCATTCTATTGTGTCACTGCCCATAATTTATTTGTTTGCCATGAAGAGAAATGCTTGACTGGCTTCCTGTCCACTGACATCGAACATGATGCTGCTGTGCCAGGAGCAATGTTGCATGTACCTCGTCATACTTTTGCAGATATAGCTAGGGGGTTGGAGGGTGTCCATTCCCAGAAGCAGGACTGCAGGATCAAAGACTAAATTCATTTATAATTTTAGTTTGGGGAAAGATTTTTGTTTTGTTTTTTTAGAGACGAGGTCTCCCTCTGTCACCCAGGCTGGAGCGCAGTGGTGCAATCATAGGTCACTGCAGCCTTGAACTCCTGGGCTCAGGTGATCCTCCCACCCCAGCCTCCTGAGTAGCTAGGACCACAGGCACACACCACCATGCCTAGCTAATTAAAAAAAAAAAAAAATTATAGAGATGGGGTCTCACTATGTTTCCCAGGCTGCTCTCAGACTCCTGGCCTCAAGCAATCCTCCTGCCTCGGCCTCCCAAAGTGCAAGGATTACAGGTGTGAGCCACCGCACCCAGCCTAAATGCATTTATAATTCTGATAGATATTTAGGTGTGCAAGTTTTAAACCCCACTCTGTCCTCACCACAGTTCACCTTCCCTCACCTACTATGCAGGTAAGCAGTCCCCAGGCAGGTCACGTGTCAGCAGCTGGAGTGGGGCAGAGCCAAGGATTCAGGATCAAACACAAGGATGCCATAAGTGTAGTGACCCCGTAGAGCACCCTGGGGCTTCTCCACACACACACAGCTCTGTTGACCTGTGGAGATCTTATCTTCACCAGCCGTAAGGGCCAAAATTACCATTTAAGTTTAGGCCAGGGGTTGGCCTTCCTAGGGAGCAATACCTGGCTTCCTCCTGTGCATAGAGAAGCTGAACTTTCCTCTTGGCTCTAGTGTATGTTCCTTAACAACCCATTTATGCCTAGTGTTCCATTATTGGAATGCTAGTTTTGTGGGAGTTATTTACATCCTGCTGCTCAAGGTCATCACTAAGGTCTGATTTTTCACACACAAAAAAATTGCAACCTCCAGCATAAATGGGTTAAGGAATTTCCCCACTTGTGGGTGGAGGGAGATTTGCAAAAACTCATCCTTGTAATCCTGATCAACAAAGGCCCGTTTTAGTTGGGAGTAGGCAGCAAAAGGAGCTCCATGAACAGTTGCGCCTGTCACGCACTGCACAAGAATGTCATTCATATCATAGACAACGTACGATTTCTGCTGTTATCATGATAATTTATTGACAGAAAAGAGGATGTGGGGAAGGGACATGGTGTTCTAATTTGCATGAAAACCTCGTCTGAGCGTAGCATCTCTGGGAACAGGTGGCAGATCTGAGCTCAGGCCCTCTCTTGGCCCTCACCTGCGAACAGCTTGGACAAAGGGTCAGACCCAATTGGCCAGAACTCACTGGGGAATTTTTATGGGTTCTAGGTTTTTACTTTGCAAGGCTGGTGTGAGAGGAGGCTCCAGCAGGAAATGAACCCTCCTGAAGGCTAGAGAACCCAGGGAGAGAATGGGAGTGGGGATTGGGAGCTGAAAAAAATTGTGAGCATAAAAAAGGGATCTGTCACAGGGTTGGATGACCAGAGAAAGCATCTGGGGGTTCAGATTAAGATGCTGGGGGTGTGCCCAGTGGTGGGACAGGAAGCGTGAATTTCCAGAGGGCTCAGTTATAAGTATCGTTGTCCAAAGGGTGTTTGCCCTGGAAGCCTCTAAGCTTAGAGCTAAGCCACCTCTGGGGACACAAACTGAGTGGTTAAGAGCAGAGACTCGGGTGTCAGCCTGCCTGGGTTCCTCCCGATTCTTCCACTTCCTTGCTGTGCAGCCTTCGACAAGGTGCTTGGCCTCTCTGTGCCCCTATTTCCACATGTGCAAAACGAAGAGAAGCATAGTCCCACCTCACGAGGCATGAGGACTGAGTAAGGTGGATTCGCATGAAGTATTTAGAACTGATCCTGGCCCAGGGTGACCTCCGTGTAAATCAAATTCCCCACCCTGAATGGTGTTCCTTTTAGAAATGTGCATGAATTTTTCATCATAACAGCTCCAGCAGCGCCTGAGGAAGTGGAGTGAGGTGTGAGAGGTCTTACTTTATTCCCCTCCCTGGCCCTGCTATTAACCACTAACTCAGAGTAGCTTTCTAGCACTTTCCATGCATTTACATCCCACCCTCGTCCTTTGGTTAGCAGCCCATGCAATGATTTGGCCTTAATGTGAACCTAGAACACAGCTTCTCGCCCGGGGATGATTTCTGCCGCCAGGGAACACTTGGCAGGGTCTGCAGACATTTTTGATTGCCACAACTGGATGGGAAGGAGGATGCTATTGGTATCAAGTGGGTGAAAGTCATGGGTGCTACTCAACATTCTGCAATGTACCGCATCCCCCACCTCTGCCCCACCATAGAGAATGATCCAAGCCCAAATGTCAGTAAGGTTTCTGTCAGGAAACCGTTGGCCAGAGGACCGAGGTTCCTTGAGGGCAGGGATGCCTTATATTGCAATCACCTGTCACTCTCTGCCTCTCTGGGGCTGCTGTGATCCCCTGGCCTGCATGGACAACCCCTAGGAGCAGCCTCCAGCCAGTGCCTGGAGAAGTCAGTGGATAAATACCCCAGCTCCCTCCCCGTCAGGCGTTTTGCTCTGCCCTGCATCTCTCCAGTGGGATCAGGCTCTGGTTTCCTGCAGGGTTAACCTGGTCACTTACACACCCTTCACTTACCACCTTCCCTTCCCTGCCTGGTATTTCCTGGGATGAACTTTTAGATTTATTTCCTGGGGCTGCTATAATGAAGCACCACAGACTGGGTAGCTTAAAACAACAGGAATTTATGGTCTGACAGTTCTGGAAGCCAGAAGTCCAACCTCAAGATGTTAGCAGAGCTGACAACACGCCCCGCAGAAGCCTCCGGGGGAGGATCCTTCGTTGCCTCTTCCTGGCTTTTGCTGATTTCCCACAATCTTTGGGATTCCTTGGCTTCTAGAGCCTTCATTCTCCATTCCAGTCTTCTGTCATCTAATAGCACCCTCCCAGGCTGGGTGCAGTGGTTTATGCCTGTAATCTCAGCACTTTGGGAGGCCAAGGTAGGGAGATCACTTGAGGTCGGGAGTTTGAGACCAGCCTGGCCAACATGGTGAAACCCGGTCTCTACTAAATATACAAAAATTAGCCAGGCGTGATGGGCGGGTGCCTGTAATCCCAGCCACTTGGGAGGCTGAGGCAGGAGAATCACTTGAACCTGGGAGGTGGAGGTTGCAGTGAGCCAAGATCATGCCATTGCACTCCGGCCTGGGCGACAGAATGAGACTCCTTCTCAAAAAAAAAAAAAGTAGCATCCTCCCTTGGTGTGTCTGTGTCTCTTCTCCTATTCTTAGAAGGACATCAGTTGTATTGGATCAGAACCTACCCTACTCCAGTCCAACCTAATTTTAACTAATTACGTCTGCAATTACCCTATTTCCAAATAAGATCACATTCTGAGGTGCCAGGGGTTAGGACTTAAGCATTTTGTGTGTGTAGCAGGAGGACACAATTCCATTTATAACACCTCCTAAATAAATGAATTGCATGTAGATTCTTGTCTGGGGCTTCCCGAAGTGAGATAACCCCTCTCCACCCCTAAAACAACCAGTAGCGTCTGTCAATGCCAGGGCGCAGGGGCTGAGGTGCCCATCTTTGAGTTTCTGCTGAGGAGGGCACAGCTGCCGCATTGGGGCACTCTTGGGTTCTGCCCTCGTGCCCAGCCGTCTCCCTTGGGCTAGCCCTGCCGTGGTGTGTCCTGGGCACACCTCGCTCTGTTTGGCCGTAGGCAAGCAGAATGTCTGGAATCTTTGTCCTCCATGACTGGTGCTGGAGCCGAAGCCAGTGGGTGTGGCCTTGCCAGCCAACTTCCTTTACCCAGCTCTGAACAAGCTAGTAGTTGAGGTAAACGGAGAGTCCAGAGACAGTCGCTCCAAGCGTCTTGGAATCCACGGACACAGATGTACCGCTGAGGCCGCCCACCTGGATAGGCAGCCTTTTGTAAGATCCTAGCACCATATTTATTCTCTTAACATCCTTTCACTTATCCAGTAATTATTTATTGAGTGCCAGGTAATGATTAGGTGATTGGAGACGCTGCAACGTAGAAGATAGACTAAAATCTCCACTCTGGTAGGAGACAGATGCAAACAGTAAACATGATAAATAATAAACCACCCAGAAAACAGGAGACACTAAGCAAATGTGTGTGTACTATGGGAAACCCAGTAGGAATGAAAGCTGTACAAGAGAACAAGTGACGGGTGATTCCCTAGTCTAGGTCAGGCAATCAGGGAGGGCTCCTCAGAGGAGGCGATGTCTGAGCAGAGAAGGAGGGAGCCAGGCAGATGTTTTGGAAAGAGCATCCCCAGCATGGAGAACAGTGGCAGCTCACCTACGGGACGTGTTTGATTCCCTTCCAGATTTTGTATTCGTTTCTTGTTTTTCTCCCTTGGCTTCCTGGTTTAAATGCCTTTTGAAGAAATCTAAGCTCAACTCATCAGCGATGCTGTCGAAGGTTTATATCAGGATATGCATCCCAGAGTTATTTACAAAATTAGAACAGAACTGGAAGCAATTGAAAGCCGACAATAGATCGATTAAATACCGTATGATCCTTCCGTATGATGGCATATTATGTCATCATTAAAAATCGTCTGCTGGGAGAATATTAAGGATACAGGGGAAAGGCTCACCATATAACGATGAGTGGGGGGTGCTGGGCACAGTGGTTCATGCCTGTAATCCCAGCAATTTGGGAGTCTGAGGAGGGTGGATCACTTGAACCCAAGAGTTTGAGGCCAGTCTGGGTAACATAGTGAAACCCAATTGCTACAAAAAAAAAAAAATACAAAAATACAAAAATTAGCCAGGCATAGTGGCGTACATCTGTAGTCCCAGCTATTCAGGAGGCTGAGACAGGAGGACCACTTGAGCCCTGAAGTCAGAGGTGGCAATAAGCTGTGATCATGCCACTGCACTCCAGCTTGGGCAACAGAGTAAGACCCTGTCAAAAAACAAACAAACAAAAAAATGATGAGTGGGAGAAGCAAGTTTTTAAACAGGGATCAAGGAGGCCAGGCATGGTGTTTCACACCTGTAATCCCAGCACTTTGGGAGGCCGTGGTGGGCAGATCACCTGAGGTCAGGAGTTTGAGACCAGCCTGGCTAACACAGCGAAACCCCATCTCTACTAAAAATACAAAAATTAGCCAGGCGTGGTGGTGGGCGCCTGTAATCCCAGCTACTTGGGAGGCTGAGGCAGGAAAATTGATTGAGCCCAGGAGGTGGAGGTTGCAGTGAGCTGTGACTACACCACTGCACTCCAGCCTGGGCAACAGAGCGAAAGCTGCACAAGAGAACAAGTGATGTGTGGTTCCCTAGTCTAGGTCAGGCAATCAGGGAGGACTCCTCAGAGGAGGCAATGTTTGAGCAGAGAAGGAGGGAGCCAGGCATATGTTTTGGAAAGATCATTCCCAGCATGGAGAACAGTGGCAGCTCACCCTGACTAGAAAAGAAAAAATGATGAGAAGGGAAAATGAGTTTTTAAAAGGGAATCAAGATGAGCTAAACCTTATGATCTCAAATGTACAAATATGAAAACATAAGTAAAGAAAAACTGGAAGACACTCTACCAGGCTGACCTTCGGGTGGTGGGATTTGGGAGTCTTGATTTTCTCAATACTTCTTTGTATCTTCAAATTCAAATTTCTCTATGATGATCACAGTTTCCTTTTTTTTTTTTTTTTTTTTTTGAGATGAAGTCTCACTCTGTTGCCCAGGCTGGAGTGCAGTGGCATGATCTCGGCTCACTTGGCTAACCTCTCAGGTTCAAGTGATTCTCCTGCCTCATCCTCCCAAGTAGCTGGGACTACAGGCGTGCACCACCATGGCCAGCTAATTTTTTGTATTTTTGGTAAAAATGGGGTTTCGTCATGTTGGCCAGGCTGATCTCAAACTCATAAGCTCAAGTGATCCACCAACCTCAGCCTCCCAAGTTGGCGTGAGCCAATTAAACTTGTCTTGCTAAATAGTGAGGGGGGAGGAAAAAGAAGGTCTGGGATCATTCCTAGACCGGGGAGAAAGGGAGGAGAACGAACCTTTCTTGGGCAAACAGTGTCCTGGGTATCCTTATCTTATATAATCTGTCCAGAGAGTCCACACTAAAATAAATAATTGATTGATTGATTGATACATCAATACTAAGTGGCCAGGCCCGGTGGCTCACATCTGTAATCCCAACTACTTAGGAAGCCGAGGTGGGAGGATTGTTTGAGACAAGGAGTTTGAGACCAGCCTAGGAAACGTAGCAAGATTCATCTTTAAAAAAAAAATTTTTTTTTTAATTAGCTGGGTACGGTGGCTCACGCCTATAATCCCAGCACTTTGGGAGGCTGAGGCAGGTGGATCACGAGGTCAGGAGTTCGAGACCAGCCTGGCCAACATGGTGAAACCCCGTCTCTACTAAAAATACAAAACTTAGCTGAGCATGGTGGCACGCGCCTGTAGTACCAGCTACTCAGGAGGCTGAGGCAGAAGAATCACTTGAACCTGGGGGACAGAGGTTGTAGTGAGCTGAGATCAGGCCATTGCACTCCAGCCTGGGCAACAAGAGCAAAACCACGTCTCAAAAAAAAATGTTTTTTAATTAGCCAGGTGTGGTGGCACATGCCTATAGTCCCACCTACTTGGGAGGCTGAGGCAGGAGGATTGCTTGAGCCCAGCAGTTCAAGGCTGCAGTGAGCTATGATCCCGCCACTGCACTCCAGCCTGGGCAATATCAAGACCCTATCTCTTAAATAAACACATAAATAAATAAATAAATGATCATTTTTATTTTGTTATTAAATACACAAGATAAATGAAAAACAGGCAAATCTTTCTTATAAAAGAATTCCATTTAAAGTATGTAGACTTGGCCGGGCGCGGTGGCTCAAGCCTGTAATCCCAGCACTTTGGGAGGCCAAGACGGGCGGATCACAAGGTCAGGAGATCGAGACCATCCTGGCTAACACGGTGAAACCCCGTCTCTACTAAAAAATACAAGAAACTAGCCGGGCGAGGTGGCGGGTGCCTGTAGTCCCAGCTACTCGGGAGGCTGAGGCGGGAGAATGGCATGAACCTGGGAGGCGGAGCTTGCAGTGAGCTGAGATCGTGCCACTGCACTCCAGCCTGGGCGACAGAGCGAGACTCCGTCTCAAAAAAAATAAAATAAAATAAAATAAAGTATGTAGACTTCATCCCCACTGCCCCAGGAGGTGGAGACTAATCTCCCCTTCTTTGAGGGTAGGCTGGACTTAATGACTCATTTCCAAAGAATAGAGTAGGTAAAGGAAAACAGAAGTTTTATCGTAGAGGAACAGATAGATACCACTTTAACCAAATGATGAAGATTAGTACCTCCCGGGGATGTGGATATTATGTAACCTTTGATTTTATGCCTATATAGTGTTCTTCCCAAAAACTCGTAATCCCAGTTTTTTGAGGTTTTGCTCTGTCTCCTAAGCTGGAGTATAATGATGCAATCATAGCTCACTGCAGCCTCAAACTCCTGGTCTCAAGCGATCCTCCCACCTCAACCTCCTGAGTAGCTAGGGCTATAGGCATACACCATCACGCCCAGCTAGTTGGATTTTTTTGGTAGAGAAATGGTCTCAGTATGTTGCCCAGGCTGGCCTCAAGCTTCTGGCCTCTAGTGTTCCTCCCACCCCAGCCTCCAGAGTCACTGGGATTACAGGCATGAGCCACTGAGACCAGCCCAGAATATTTTTTTTAAGGATTTGTGATGTCGTTTAAGAGATGTGATTCTTTATAACACATCAACAAGTCCCAGTGATGGGTTGGATAAGTCTTGTGATTTCATGAGAGTATTAAGCTTAAAAGACTTTGCATGGTATCTGTGAACTATATGATTTCTGTTGGTGATGGGGGTCACTGATTTTGCGGTTTGCCACCTCCGATCATCCTGGAAGAAAATGCTCCACTTCCAGTGAAAGTGAGAGGAAGTAAAGGGGTAATTATTTTCTATCTGAATTCAGGGACTCCTCAGTTCTATCCACAGACCCCTAAGCATTTCCTCCCCAAGCTGAGACTGAAAGAATCTTGCCAGTGGCTTCTGCAGTCACTGTGACTGGAAAACCCCTCAGAAGAGGTGATAGTTTAGCAGGTAACTGGAGTTCTCACCATCCGTGTCTGGCTCAGCCCCCATCACACCCAGTTACCCAGCCCAAAATGTCAGTAGTACTGAGGTTGAGAGACTCTGCTCTAGGAGGCCAAGCCTCTTGGAGGAAGGAGGATTGGGGTACTGGCTGGGCATCAAGGTGAACCTACCCCCTAAGAGCTTTGGAATGGTGTGAGTTTCTGTCCATACCCAAGAACTACAAATGCAGGTTTACTGGAGATTCTGAGCTAAAAGTGAGATCCAACTCACTTCTAACTGCTACAAAACAAATCTCCATCAACACAGCCCATCTCTGCTCTTGACCTGGAGGCTCCAAAGGATCCACATGACTCCCATGCCCACTAGATGAGCCTCTTCCCTGGACCTTTCTGGGCCAGAGCAGGCTCTGGATAGTCTTGTGGAATCAAGATGGGTGACTGGCCACTTCCTCTGTGCCACCCTGTTCTGGCTGCTTCCCTAGACATCAGCCTGGGATTCCTTGATGGTAAAAATATAAAACCCTCTGAGCTAGGGCCTTTAATATCCCCATTTTACAGATGAAGAAACTGAGTCCCAGAGCTGTGCACAGCGATTGAGAGTCAGAACTTAGCTCTGTCTCACTCAGTGTCAGCATCCTCAGATTCTGCCATTTACAGCCTCCCACAGCAAACAGGATTGAGGGCTATTTCTCTGAGCTCAAGGGGATGGAATGGGGAACCCCTTGAGTACTGCAACAAAACTGTTTGCTGGAGACAAGAGCTGGTGGCTCTGTGTTGCTCTAGCGACAGGTGGCCTCATTTCACAGGGACCCCCTCACCATATGTGCCCCATGTGGCTCAGAAAAGCCAGAAATTGTCTCTACCCTCACAGGGGAAGGTCCCGACACCCTCTTTGCCAGCTAGGCCAAGGCAAATTGGGGTCACCTCATGAGGGACAGGACCTGCCCTCTCTTGGTTGGCCCCAGGGAGGGGATGTGGAGGGGCTGGGGACCTGGCAGGACCAGGGTGTCTTGAGTTAATTTGGGGCTGCCTTTAGCTGAGGGCTTCTGTGTGCCTGGCATCAGCTTTGCATTGTGTCTTGATCTGTAAAACAGTCCTGTGAGGAAAGATATTTTTATCCCCATCTTCCAGATGAGGAAACGGAGGCCCACAGGGGTGGTGTGACCTGCCAAGGTCCCCTAGCCAAGAGTGACAAAGCCAGGGTTCACACACAGCTCTGGACACAATTCATTACCCTTCATCCGTCTCTCTCTAACTCTTTCTTTTTCCCTCTCTTTGTCTCTCTCTCTCTCTCTTTTTTTTTTTTTTTTTTTTTTTGAGACAGAGTCTCACTCTGTCACCCAGGCTAGAGTGCAGTGGCGCAATCTCAACTCACTACAACCTCCACCTCCTAGGTTCAAGCGATTCTTGTGCCTCAACCTCCCAAGTAGCTGGGATTACAGGCATGTGCCACCACACTCAGCTAATTTTGGGGGGTTTTGTTTTGTTTTGTTTTGAGATGGAGTCTTGCTCTGTCACCAGGCTGAAGTGCAGTGGCACGATCTCAGCTCACTGCAGCCTCTGCCTCCTGGGTTCAAGTGATTCCCCTGCCTCAGCCTCCTGAGTAGCTGGGACTATAGCTGCGTACCACCATGGCCAGCTAATTTTTTGTATTTTAGTAAAGACAGGGTTTTACCATGTTGGCCAGGCTGATCTCAATCTCCTGACCTCAAGTGATCTGCCTGCCTTGGCCTCCCAAAGTGCTGGGATTATAGGCATGAGCCACCACGCGCAGCCTTTGTCTCTTTTATTCTTGTGCTCTCTCTCTCTGGCTCTCTCTCTCTCTCCCTCCCTTCTCTTTCTCCACCTTCTTCTCCTTCTCTCCCTTTTCCTCACCCTTCCTTGTGCTTTTCTCTGTGAGTGTCTCTTCTCTATTTCTCTCCCTTGGTGAATGTCAATTAGGAAAGCAGAAAAACCGTGTTTAATTTGTGATCATAAATGCATGTCCCTGGCCAGGCATCGTGGCTCACGCCTGGAATCCCAGCACTTTGAGAGGCTGAGGCAGGAAGATTGCTTGAGACCGGGAGTTCAAAACCAGCCTTGTCAAAAAGCAAGACCCTGTCTTTAAAAAAAGAAAAAATTAGTTAGCTGGGCATGGTGGTGTGTACCTGTAGTCCCAGCTACTCGGGAGGCTGAGGCAGGAGAATTGCCTGAGCCCAAGGGTTTGAAGCTGCAGCGAGCTGTGATTGCACCACTGTACTCCAGCCTGGGTGACAGAACTAGACCCTGTCTCAAAAAAAACTAATAATTGGGGGCCAGGCGCAGTGACTCACACCTGTAATCCCAGCACTTTGGGAGGCCGAGACGGGCGGATCATGAGGTCAGGAGATCGAGACCACCCTGGCTAACACGGTGAAATCCCATCTCTACTAAAATACAAAATTAGCCGGGCGCGGTGGCGGGCGCCTGTAGTCCCAGCTACACAGGAGGCTGAGGCAGGAGAATGGCGTGAACCCGGGAGGCGGAGCTTGCAGTGAGTGGAGATCGCACCATTGCACTCCAGCCTGGGCGACAGAGCGAGACTCCGTCTCAAAAAAAAAAAAACCTAATAATTAAAAATAAATAAATAAATGCATGTCCCTTGGCAAGTCGTTGCTAATGGTTGGAATCACCTTTGACCCAAGCCCTTTTTCATTCATAGATGTTTGTCTTGACCAAAATCAAAGTGTTAGACTTTGGACTGTAAATCACTGGTTCATTCAACAACCACCATTGAATGCCTACTGTATGCAGACACTCTTCTGGACACAGAGGAGTTGACGTTTTAGTGGGGAAAGTCAGTGATCAATTGAGATAAAAAGGGCAGAGAGCAGACATTAAATAGTTTAGGCTTTGTGGACCAGACAGTCTCCATCGCAACGACTCAATCTGCTTCTGTAGCATAAAAGTAACCACAGATAAAACACATAAGTGAATGAGCATGGCTGTTGACCAATTAAACTTGAACCTATAAAAACAGGTGGCTGGCCCGTGGGCTGTAGTTTGTGGATCGCTGCCTTAGAAATAGCATTAGAGGGTGGTGAGAGGTCAGGAATAGAATAAAACAGTAGAGAGTTTGTGCGTTGTCAAGATGAAAGGTTGCTATTCTTATATACCCTGAATGGCCAGGCACTGTGGCCATTATGATCTATAATTCCAACACTTTGGGAGGCTGAGGCAGGAGCATCCCTTGAGCCCGAATTTAAGATCAGCCTAGGCTCATAGTGAGACCCCATCTCTACAAAAAAAAAAAATTAAAAATTAGCTGGACATGGTGGAGCATGCCTGTAGTCCCAGCTACTTGGGAGGCTGAGATGGGAGGACTGCTTGAGCCTGGGAGGTTGGGGCTGCGGTGAGCTGATCTTGCCACTGCACTCCAGCCTGGATGACAGAGCAAGAACTGTCTCAAAAAAAAAAAGAAAAAAGAAAGATCTGAAGGAACAAATCATATGAATGCATTAAAATATCATATGTATCCAAAAAATGTATACATCCATCAGCCTGGCATGGTGGCTCATGCCTGTAATCCTAGCACTTCGGGAGGCCAAGGCAGGCAGATTGCCTGAGCTCAGGAGTTCGAGACCACCCTGGGCAACATGGTGAAACCCCGTCTCTACTAAAATATAAAAAATTAGCTGGGCATGGTGGCAGGCACCTGTAGTCCCAGCTACTTGGGAGGCTGAGGCACGAGAATTGCTTGAACCCAGGAGACAGAGGTTGAAGCGAGCCGAGATTGTACCACTGCACTCCAGCCTGGACAACAGAGCAAGACTCTGTCTCAAAATATATATATATATATATAATCAATTTAAAATTTTCCTTAATAAATAAACATTTCTCTCCTTTTCTCCTTTGGTGAATGTCAAATAATAAAGCAGCAAAACTATGTTTAGTTAGTGATCATAAATGCATGTCCCTGGCTGGGTGTGGTGGCTCACACTTGTAATCCCAGCACTTTGGGAGGCTGAGGCAGGAGACCATAGCTTGAGGCCAGCAATTGCTTGAGGCTTTTTTAAAAGACATGAAGAGATGAGGGGAGCCATGGAGGTATCTCAGGGAAAAGCAGCCCAGGTAGATGGAAGAGCCAGTGCAAAAGCCCTCAGGCAGGATGTTCCTGGCATTTGTGAGGATACGTGGCTGCCCAGGTGTCCAGAGGGGAGTGAGTGAGGATGAAGGAAAGAGCTGATGACGGAAGGTGATAAAATACTTCATGGATTGGCCAGGCATGGTGGCTCCCACCTGTAATCCCAGCACTTTGGGAGACCAAAGCAGGTGGATCACGAGGTCAGGAGTTCCAGACCAGCCTGGCCGACATGGCGAAACCCCGTCTCTAATAAAAAATACAAAAAAGTTAGCCAGGTGTGGTCGTGCACACCTGTAATCCCAGCTACTTGGGAGACTGAGACTCGAGAATCGCTTGAACCCAGGAGGTGGAGGTTGCGGTGAGCTGAGATCACCCCACTGCACTCCAGCCTGGGTGACAGAGTGAGACTCTGTCTCAAAAAAAAAAAAAAAAAAAAAAAGACTTCATGAACGGATAGCCTATGTAATGTATGATCCAAACCAGGACCGTTTTGAGGGTGAAAGGGGAAAAAGAGGACTGAAAAAATAATTCACAGGCCTGGCATGATCTAAAACGGGTGTAAAGTGGGACACACGGCCTCCCTCATGGTCACTGTCAGACTTCCGCTTTTTCACAGTCAAATCCACCCCCGTGTTTATCCCGTATACTGGAAAATTGGGTGTTCTCCTGAGCTGAGTTTTTTGTGTCTTTTTGTCCGTTTGTTTGTTTTAACATCCTGTATGCTTTTTCTGCCTGAACCATGCTCAAAAAAATTAGAAGAAAATAAACCATAAAACAGAAGGCACTTAAGGATTTTGCTGGGACTCAGCCATTAATTTGTTTGATGAGTATTTATGGAGCGCTTTCTAAGCACCAGGCGCCACCAGCAATACTGGGATGAATCAGTAACATCCCTTACCCTTGAAGCTCTCTTGGGCCCATTGTTATATACTTAAAATACTATGCAAGTACAGAGAAGGGGTGAAGTGGGAAAAAATCAGTCAGTTGTAAGCCAGAATGACGGGTCTAATCCCACCCATGCCATCTGCACCCTATGTGATCCAGGCACATCACATTGCCTCTCTCAGCATCAGTTTCTCCATCCACCAAGGCACGGAAGTGGCAGGAATCAAGGCAAATGTGGGGAGTATTTCATCAGCCCAAAAAGACTTGGCTAATGTGACCATAATTCTGCCTTCTGGCTCTCCTTTCCCAGAAAAATAGCTTAATTATTTGGATTTGGGATAAACACATTTCCTGTCTGTGTTTATTATTTAAATGATTCACCAAACTGGGCGTGGTGGCTCACCACTGTAATCCCAACACTTTGGGAGGCTGAGGAGGGCAGATCACTTGAGCCCAGGAGTTCAAGATCAGCCTGGCCAACATGGAGAAACCCCATATTTACTAAAAAAAAAAAAAAAAAGAAAGAAACAATTAGCTGGGCGTGGTGGTGCATGCCTATAATCCCAGCTACTTGGAAGGCTGAGGTACGAGAATCACTTGAACCCGGGAGGCAGAGGTTGCAGTGAGCCTAGATTGTGCCACCACACTCCAGCCTGGGTGATAGAGTGAGACTCTGTCTCAAAAAAATGAATAAATAAATAAAATGATCCACCAACAGGAACCCCAGGAACATTTGTATTGACTATGCAACTAATGCTTAGCAAGCACCTACTATGTGCCTGGTGCTGATCTGGACACTGAGATTAAGACAGGAAAATCTCTACCGTCGAGGAGCTGATGTTCAAGATGACAATCTTGAAGTGCATAAGTTGACAAGATGATTCAGACAGTGGAACGTGCTGGGAAGAGAATGAGATGTCTGGCTGAGCTGCAGGAAGGGGCAAGTCCTTTTGACTGAGAGGTCCAAGAAGGCTTCTCTGACGGGGCCACAGTGGATCTAAGGGTTGAGTGATAAGAAGAAATTGGCCAAGCAAAGACCTAAAGGCAGAGTTGCTCCAGGCAGAGGTTCAGAGAACGGAAATAATTGACTGATTGTGATCTTGAACTTGACCTTTCTTCTGCTAACTTTGGGTTTGGTTTGTTCTTGCTTTTCTGGCTCCTTGAGGTACGTGTTGGGTTCTTAATTTGTAGTTTTTTGTTTGTTTGGTTTTTTTACTTTTTTGAGACAGTCTCACTGTGGTGCCCAGGTTGGAGTACAGTGGCGTGATCTTGGTTCACTGCAACCTCTGCCTCCTGGGCTCAAGCGAACCTCTCACTTCAGCATCCTCAGTAGCTGGGACGACTGGTGCACAGCACCACACCCAGCTAATTTTTTTTATTTTTATTTTTTAGAGACGGGGTCTCACTGTGTTGCCCAGGCTGGTCTCAAACCCCTAGCTCAAGAGATCCTCCTGCCTCAGCCCCCTAAAGTGCTGGGATGACAGGCGTGAGCCACCACATCCGGCCTCTACTTTTTGTGATGTAGATATCTGATGCTATACACTTCCCTCTTAATTGCTTCTTGGCCCTTTAGCTAAGATCAAGTGTAAACTTCCCTCAGCACTGCTTCTGCTGCATCTCACAGGTATTGGTGTGTTGTGTCTGTATTTTCATTCGTTTCAAAAAGTTTTTAAATTTCCATCTTAATTTCTTCACTGACCCAATGGTCATTCAGGAGCATGTTGTTTAATAGCCATATATTTCCATCGTTTCTGAATTTTTCCTGGTATTCATTTCTAGTTTTACCCCAGGGTAGTCCAAGAAGATACTTGACAGAATTCCAGTATTTTAGAATTTGTTGAGACTTGTTTTGTGGCCTAACATGCGGTCTATCTTGGAAAATGTCCAGGTGCTGATGAGAAGAATGTATGTTCTCCATCAGACATGCAGGAGACAGACACTTTCTCACCTGCCTCATGGGATCCATAAAAGAGTCAATCAGAAGTTGGCATTTAAGAAAGACCAGAAGGAGGCTGGGTGCAGGGGCTCATGCCTGTAATGCCAGCAGTTTGGGAGGCCGAAGCAGGTGGATCACCTGAGGTCAGGAGTTCGAGACCAGCCTGATCAACATGGTGAAATCTTGTCTCTATTTTAAAAAATACAAAAATTAGCTGGACATGGTGGTGGGTGCCTGTGATCCCAGCTACTCAGGAGGCTGAGGCAGAGAATTGCTTGGACCCAGGAGGTAGAGGCTGCAGTGTGCTGAGATCACACCATTGCACTCCAGGCTGGGCAACAGAGCAAGACTCCATCTGAAAAAAAAAAAAAAAAAAAAAGGTGAAGGAGCAAACTATGGAGATATCAAACTGTATCAATCTGGCTGGGTGTAGTGGTTCATGCCTGTAATCCCAGCACTTTGGGAGGCTGAGGCAGGAGGATCACTTGACTCCAGGAGTTCAAGATCAGCCTGGGCAACACAGAGACCCCTCTCTACAAAATATAAAAAATTAATTAGAAAGATGTATTGGTCAGGGCAGCCAAGTTATGCTGCAGTAACAAACATCCCCAAAAGCTCCATGACTTTTAACAACAGATGTATTTCCTGCTCATGCTACATGTCCAGTGCAGGTTGGCAGTGGGGAAGAAGGGGGGCTCTGTTCAGTGTAGTCACTTGGGACCTAGCTAATCACCTAGAACATTGCCATTTGCTCTTCCAGAAGGGAAAAAGGAATGCCAGAAGGTCCTACACTAAAAATTCACTGCTCTGGCTCCAAAGTGATGGCTATTTCCACTCACTCCTCATTGACCAGCACTTAGCATGTCCTCAGCCAACCCCAAAGGGACCAGGAAGGACCATCCCACCATATTGCTGGAAATATTTGATGGCAGCATTAATGGGAAACAGTGTTCCAGGCAGCAGAACTCTTTGAGCCCTTGGAAGAAAGACAAGGCAATCTCTCGAGCACATCCTTCCCCGTATTATTAATGAATTCAACAAATGAGCAAGCCATCCTCCTCCACTCTCCTCCCTGAATCTAGACTTGTGCATATCCCTCCCTTAACTTGAACTGCCAAAGAGGAGATGAGAACGAGGAGGGGAGATCTGTGACCCCATCTTTGCTGATGAATTATCGTAGAACAGCCATGGCATCTCCAGTCTTTGTGCTTGTAAAATGTACTTTTCATTTTGCTCCTGAACAAAATCCACCCACCCCCACCCCCAAACCAGGGAAAGCCCATCTCCTAATCCAAAACTGCACCCAGCCTTCCACCAACTTCTTCCCTGTGAATTGTTGAATGCAGAATATGGAACTGAATAATTGAATGAGTCTGGAAGAGAAAAAGTGTCTCTAAAATCAGGCAGCAGAAGCCCACTCCCCAGAGAAGATGGTGCAGATGAGAATTCAGGAGGAAACTTGGCTTGGAGTTGACAATCTGAGCTATGCAAGGAACTTGGACCCAACTCTCAATCAGTCATTCAACAGACACCACTTATTGAGCACCAACTCTGTGCCAGATGTTGTCCTAGGGGGCTGGGAATACAGGAATACAGGAGGGAACAAAAAGGACAAAGCCCCTTGCCCTTGTTGAATGGACATTCCAGCCAGGAAGACGAGAGAACAAGAGAAATAAGTAAAGTGTATAAGTGGTGAAATGCAAAAGGGAAAAAAGAAACAGGAAGTGGGGACCAGAAATGAGGGATGCAATTGTAAAGGGCCATCAGGGGAGGCCTCCCTCAGAAGGTGGCATTTGAGTAAAAAACCTGAAGGAGGTGAGGGGGAACCATGTAGCAGTCTCAGGGAATAGCATTCCAGGCAGGGGGAACAGCCTGTGCAAGGGCCCTGAGGTAGGACTGTGCTTGGCGTGGCTGAGGAACTGCAAGGAAGCCAGGTGGCTGGAACGGAGTGAGCGAGGGAAAAGGGGAGGAGATAAAAGCAGAGAGGTGGGAGGGTTGGAGGCCCCCTCTGCCATTTAGTAGCTGAGTGACTTCCTTTATTTCCTGTAGCTTGCATAACAAAGAACCACAAATACAGTAGCTGAAAACAACAAATTTGTTTATTCTCTCGCAGTTCGGGAGGCCAGGAGTCCACAGATCATCAAGGTCAGATGGGCCGTGGTGCCTCTGAGACCTGGTCTGAAGTCCCTTCTTGCCTCTCTCGTAGCTTCTGGTGGTTTCCCAATAATCCTTGGTGTTCCTTGTCTTGTAGACACATCGCCCTAATTCCGCCTTCATCTCCATTTCACATGACCCTCTCCCTCTGTGCAAGGCTGTCTCTGTGCCCAAGTTTCTCCTTTTCTTATTATTTATTTGTTTGTTTATTTATTTACTTTAGAGACAGGGTCTTGCTCTGTCTCCCAGGCTGGAGTGCAGTGGCGCAATCATAGCTCACCGCAGCCTCAAACTCCTGACCTCAAGCAATCCTCCTACCTCAGCCTCCTGAGTAGCTGGGACTGCAGATGTGAGCCACTGCACTCTGCCCAGATGTCCCCTTTTTATAAAGAAACTCATCAGGTAGGATAAGGGTCCACCCTAATGACCTGATCTTGACTTGATTCCATCTGCAAAGACCCTATTTCCAATTCATAGGTACCGGGGGTTAGGACTTCTTCAATGCATCTTTCTGCAGGGACCGACTGCAACCCACAACAGAACTGTGGGCATGTAATTTGACCTCTCAGCCAGGCGCAGTGGCTCACACCTGTAATCCCAGCACTTTGGGAGGCCAAGGTGGGTGGATCGCCTGAGGTCGGGAGTTCGAGACCAGCCTGGTCAACATGGTGCAACCCTGCCTCTACTAAAAATAGAAAAATTAGCTGGGCATGGTGGCAAGCACCTATAATCCCAGCTACTTGGGAGGGTGAGTCAGGAGAACTGCTTGAACCCAGAATGTGCAGGTTGCAATGAGCCAAGATAGCACCATTGCATTCCAGCCTGGGTGACAGAGTGAGACTCCATCTCAAAAAAAAAAAAAAAGACCTCTCTATGCCTCAGTTTTCTCACCTGGGAGGGTAGGGATGATTATGTACCCACTCCTGGGGTTCATGAGAGGGTTAAATGAGCTCAAACAGTCCAAACCTCCATGTGTGTCTGTTGTGTTGCTGGGTAGCATGTCCTGTGCCCAGAGGTCCCCAAGCCTGTCGGGGACCCAGGCAAGGGCAGATTCGGGTCCTGTTGGCAGCATCTGAGATGGACGGGCTGCCTTGGCATGGAAGGGCCTCGGTTGCTTTTCCCTGTTCAGTCCTGTCCCTCTCCCCCATCTTCCACCCTGTCCCTGTCATCTGAGCCTGCTCCTCGTGACGGCTCACAGTCTCCCTACTGGTGGCCGGTGCAGAGTTTCATTCCCTGGGCTATATTTAGCCCTGAGAAATGGGAACGAGAAGCCCTCAGCCGCCACAGTGACAGAGAGAGAAGCACAAAGCCAGTGCTGCCTTCTGTCCAGCCATGGTTCTGCTGACTCGGTTGTTTCTCCCAGAACCTTCCAGAAGCGAAGCACTGGCATTTCTGGGCCTGTTAAAACAAGGATGTGGTCTAGTGGCTGGCACATTCATTGTCCCTGGAACCTGTCTGTGTCCATGATTAAAGTTGGCTTGGTTAGTTTTATTTTCAGGGCTTTTTTTTTTTTTTTTTCGGTATCCGTGGCAAACCCACATGACATAAAATTTACCATCCTAATTTTTTTTTAACTTTTTAATATTTTTTAATTGACAAGTCATAATTGTGCTTATTCATGGGGTACATAGTGATGTTTCAATACATATAATGCACAGTGCTCAGATTGGGGTAATTAGCGTATTCATCTTCTCAGACCTTTATTGTTTCTTTCTGTTAGGAACATTCAAGCTCCTCCTTCTAGCTATTCGAAACCATTAATATACTGTTGCCATCCTAACCATTGTTAAGGATACAGTTCTGTGACATTAAGTATAATACATTCACATTGCTGTGCAACTATCACCACCATCCATCTCCCAAACGTTTCCATCTTCCAAATGTAACTCTGTCCCCACTAAACACCAACTTCCTGTTCCCCCTCCCCCAGCCCTTGGCACCCACCATGCTACCTTCTGTTTTTATGATTCTGATGACTCTAGGGACCTCCTATAAATGGAATCATATAGGATTTTCCCTTTTATGACTGGTTTATTTCACATAGCATAATGCCCTCAAGGTTCACCCCTGTTGCAGCACGTATCAGCATTTTGTTTCTTTTTAAGGTAAAGTTGACTATTAAAAAAAAAATTTTTTTGCCGAGCTCAGTGGCTCACGCCTGTAATCCCAGCACTTTGGGAGGCTAGAGCAGGCGGCTTAGGAGGTCAGGAGTTCAAGACCAGCCTGACCAACATGGTGAAACCCTGTCGCTACTAAAAATACAAAAATTAGCCAGGTGTGGTGGTGGGCGCCTGTAATCCCAACTACTTAGGATGCTGAGGCAGCAGAATTGCTTGAACTCGGGAGGCAGAGTTTGCAGTGATCTGAGATCACACCACTGCACTCCAGCTTGGGTGACAGAGCGAGGCTCCATCTCAAA
>NW_016811775.1:185552-203479 GCF_001698545.2 Rhinopithecus bieti
AAAAAAAAAAAGTTTTAAAATTGAAGTAGAATAAACATACAGAAAAATCCACAGATTATAAGTGAAGAGTTTGATTAATTGTCACAAACTAAACACACCCATGTAACCAGCCCACAAATGAGGAAACAGAACCTTCTCAGCCCCAGAGCCTCCCATCATATCCAGTTCCTAGTCACTACCTCCCCGCAAGGGTACCCCTACCAGGACTTTGAGCATCATTCACTAGTTTAGCCTGTTTTTGTATTTTGCATAAGTGAAATCTTACATGTATGCTGTTTTCTGTCTGGCTTCTTTTGCTTGACATTAACTTTTTAAGATCTCATGTGACCTGTGACATTGTTCATTGCATGTATCCTCTGTCTCCTGTTGATAACAATGTGGATTGTTTGCAGTTTGGGGCTATGATGAATACCACTGCTACGAATGTCCTTGTGTGTGCTTTCTGTTGGGTAACTATTCAGAATTACTATCTAATTGTAATGATCTTGGATAGGTAACCATCCAAGAATTATTGGGTCTTGGCAAAGGTACATATGGTCATACACTGCATAATGGCATTTTGGTGAACAACAGATCAAATATATAACAGTAGTCCCATAATGGACCGAATATATAACAGTGATTATCATACAGTATTTTTACTATAGCTCTTCTGTTTTTAGATATTTTTAGATACACCATTGAGTTACAATTGCCTACAGTATTCCATAGAATAACATGCTGTACAGGTTTATAGCCTAGGATCAATAGGCTAGACCATGCAGCCTAGGTGTGTAGTAGGCTATACCGTCTAGGCTTGTGTAAGTACACTCCATGATGTTTGCACAACAAAATGACCTAATGACACATTTCTCAGAACGTATGTCCATTGTTAAGCATGACCTAATTACTTTTAGTATAGAAACTCTCAACACCAATTTTTCAAGTAGTTGTACCATGTGTTATGAGTTTTATTGTCTCACCCCAAAATTCATATGTTGAAGTCCTAACCCCCAGCACCTCGGAATGTGACCTTATCTGGAAATGGATTCATTGCACATGTAATTGTTAGGTTGGTGCAAAAGTAATTGCAGTTTTAAAACTGCATAATAGCCAAAATGAGATCATTAGGGTGGGCCATAATCCAATATGATGGTGTCCATATAAAAAGGGGAGATTTTGGCACAGAGACAGGCACACACAGAGGAAGAATGCCATGCTTAAACAAAGGCAGAGATCAGGATGATGCCTCTACAAGCCAAGAATCAGCAAAGATTGCCAGCAAACCGCCAGAAGCTAGGAGAGAAGGATAAAACAGATTCTCTCTCACAGCCCTCAGAAGGAACCAGCCCTTCTGACACCTTGATCTTGGATTTCTGGCCTCTATAACTGTAAGACAATAAATCTTTGTTGTTTAAGCCACCTAGGTTGTGGTTCCTTGTTACAGCAGCCACAGGAGATGAATACAGCATGGTACCCTCCGATTGGCAGGTTATGAGGGTTCTGGTTGCTCTACAGTTTCACAGACACCTAGTAGTAATGACCTCATCTTAACTTCTTTCTCATTTTAGCCTTTCTCCTAGGCAGCAGCAGTGTCATAGATGCTTTTAAAGATGGGCTTTTAAAGCCACTCTTGAGAGCCTGCATTCTGCAGATGTCACAGGGTGATCAACCATTGAAAGGCTACCCCTGCCCTGACAGCTGGAGGCAAGGCTTCCCAGCACAGAGATTAAGCCCATGGACTCTGGGGCCCAGCTGGCTAGTTCAAATCGCATGTCTATTACTGAATAGCTCTGTGACCTTGGGCTGATGATTTTGTCTTTCTGAGCCTTAGTTTCCTCAATGGTAACATGGACATTATAACATAGAGGCATCATGAGGATTAAATGACTAAGTGAGCTAACATACATAATGTGCTTAGGAGGGTGCCAGCACACATAAATACTCTGTAAGTGCTGGGTTTTATCATTCTTTTCTCTCTCTCTCTCTCTCTCTCTCTCTCTCTCTCTCTCTCTCTCTCTGTGCTGGTTTTTATCATTCTTCTCTGTCTCCCTCTCTCTCTCTCTTTTTTCCCCTTGAAAATTGAACTGAAACTTTTTTCCCCTTGAAAATTGAACTGAAACTTCTGAGAATTTTTTGTGATTGACATTAAGGCTGCAAGGAATGCAGCAGGGAGACACTTGAGGAAAAGGCTCATGGCCCATCTGTCTGGCTTGGTGATTTCACCAAGCCATCAGACCCTGTGATCATGCATCTCCTCTAAGGGGAGTCTGTGACTGTGTTGGGAGAAGGGAAGGAACCAGGGATTAATTAATCCATTTCAGTAGGTTTTGTGTTTTGTTTTGTTTTCTTTTTCCTTCTCCTCCTGGACTCTGGTCTGGGAAGTCCTCTTGTGTTTCTTACTCATTCCCAGGTCAATTATGTTATGTGAGGACAACATAATTAAGAGAGAGCTTTTCCCTTTGGATGTTTTCTCCAGAAAATGTTCCTCCATTTCCCCCTCTGGGATGCCACAGCCCCAGAACTCCACAAGCCAAGAACATTTAAGACAGAGCCATAAGAGAACAAGAGCTTCCCCATCCCTCACCTGTCAGGTTCTGAGTCCCAGTCAACTCTCACCTGCTTTCCCTCCTCACACCCTACAGAGCAACGATGCCTCAGGGAACACTTGGAACTGGTTGTACTTCATCCCCCTCATCATCATCGGCTCCTTTTTTATGCTGAACCTTGTGCTGGGTGTGCTGTCAGGGTAAGTCTCTGCTACTCCCCACCCCATCCCACTCACTCCTCTTTGCCAACTTCTTCCCAAGGACAGGCCATTGAAGCTTTGTTTTCATTCGCTAGACAGAGAAAAGGCTTCTCCCCTTGTTTGGGTTACCAGACTGTTATTAGCAAGCCATGTACAGGTGCAGAGGTTGTGTACTGCTAGGGGTACCCAGTGAGGGAGTTCATATGGGCTTTACTTTCTTTACATTTTTTTAAAAAAACCAATAGTTTGGATTTACTTCTCCCCCATTTTCCAAATATAAAATCATAGCATATGCTCTAACAGCGTATTTTCCTGACCCATATTATCCTCTATCCCCAAGATTTTTTTGGCTTAATCATAAATGGGCTTCATTTTTCTTACCATAAGAAGTCTGGGCACTTGTATGGTGGTTCCATAGCACCATCAGCAACCCCAGATTCTTCCAACTTTCCATTCTGACATCTTTACCAGAGGCTTCCAATCTCATGGATACCTCATGGTCCTAAGATGGCTGCCTCATGCCCTCAAGATGGCCACTTCATGTTCCAAACAGGAAAAGGAGGAAGGGAAACAGGAAGAGGTGGGGCCTATGGCAGAGAAGCCAACCTGCTCTAGGGCTTATTGGTCTAACTTAAAAGAGGGCAGAAATAATTATTAGCCAAGAGTATGAAGAGAATGAGAATGAAGTATGCAGCCAGTGGTGATTGGCATGGCATGGTTTTATCCTTTAATTTTTTTTTTTTTTTTTTTTTTTTTTTTTTTTTTAGAGACAGTGTCTAGCTTTATTACCCAGACTGGAGTGTAGTGGGGCGACCATAGCTCACTGTAACCTAGAACTCCTAGGCACAAGCAATCCTCCTGCCTCAGCCTCCTGAGTAGCTAGGGCAACAGGTGTATGCACCATGCCCAGCTAAATTTTTTATTTTTCATAGAGATGGGGCCCACTGTGTTGTCCAGGCTGGTCTCAAATTCCTGGCCTTAAATGATACTCCCATCTCGGCCTCACAAAGGGCTGGGATTACAGACATGAGCCACTGTGCCTGGCCTTTTTCTTTACCTAGGCACAGTTGTTGGGAAATGTGTGAAGCTGGCAGAAGCACCCATCGCTATAATATCCCAGTCTTTTCCCAGAAGACCTGACTCCTCCTGTTGAAAACTCCTAACCTCCAGAGACTTCTGAATCCCCAAACACTCACACACACACACGTTTCCTAACATTTTCAAAACAGCCATACTCTGGCTTTTCTATGCTTCTGCAGGGAGTTTGCCAAAGAAAGGGAACGGGTGGAGAACCGGCGGGCTTTTCTGAAGCTGAGGCGGCAACAACAGATTGAACGTGAGCTCAATGGGTACATGGAGTGGATCTCAAAAGCAGGTGAGGCCCTTTCATCCTGGGGCCCAGGGATGGAGATCCCAGGCCACGGAGCACAAAGAGAGTTATACAGTTTGGAGAAGGCTAAGCTGGGAGGGTCGTGATGGGAGGAGAAACAGAACCTGAATTGGTAGTCCCAAATTTTATCAACAAGAATCCAGGGTCTGATATGAAAAAGTCTAGGATGAAGCCAGGATCTGACATCACATTGCTTGAATTCTGAAATCAGATGTTGGTTTACATCCCGGCCCTGCCACTTTTTACCTGTGCTCTACACATCCCTGTACCTCCGTTTCCTCAGCTGTTACATGGAGGCAATGATAGTGCCTACGTCATAGTACTATTGGAGTATTTAGTAAAATAATCTCAGCTAAGTCACTTGGGGAGAGCAGTGCCTGATACACGGTAGACACATATTTATTTGTTCAGCAATTTAATAAACATTTAGGGAGTACCTGCTATGTGCCAGGCACTGATCTAAGCACTGAGGATATGGGAGTAAACAATACACACCAAATCCCTGCCCTCAGAGCTCAGATATTCTAGTGAGAGAGATAAAACAAACAAATACATTTCATATTGGGAATTCCCAAATTCAGAGAAGGAAGATAAAAGACTAGGAAGATAAAACAGAGTAGGAAGTTGGCCGGGCGCAGTGGCTCACGCCTGTCATCCCAGCACTTTGGGAGGCTAAGGCGGGCAGATTTCCTGAGGTCAGGCATTCGAGACGAGCCTGGCCAACATGGTGACACCAAGTCTCTACTAAAAATTCAAAAATTAGCTGGTCATGGTGGCGCGTGCCTGTAATCCCAGCTACTCGGGAGGCTGAGGCAGGAGAATTACTTGAACCCAGGAGGCAGAAGTTACAGTGAGCCGAGATCACACCACTGCACTCCAGCCTGGGCGACAGAGCAAGACTCCGTGTCAGAGAATAAAAAAGAGTAGGAAGTTGGAGGCAGGGTGGTCAGGGAAGGCTTCTCTAAGAAAGTACCTCTGAGTAGAGAGACCTGAAGGACATGAAGAAGGAAGCTGTGGGGACGTCAAGGGAAGGGGCATTCCAGGCAGAGGCAGCAAGTGCAAAGGCCCTGACCTAGGAGCGTATTTGAGACACAACAAGGAAGCCAGTGCAGGTGAAATGGAGTGAGAGGTGGGAAGAGTCAGAGGAGAGGAAGACAGGAAGGTGATGGAGATCAGATCAAGCAGGGGCTTATAAGCTGTGGTGTGGATATTGGTTTTTATTTTGCGTGAGGTGGGGAGAATGTTGGCTTTTGCCACTGTTGCAGAGGTGGGGCTTGAGGTCAGAAACCACCCAGCAGCATGTCTTTTGGCCGGTTGAGCTGTCATCATCAGCCAGGGGAGAATGGGGGTGGCCGGGCAGACCTTTCTCCTTCCCGGTCCAAGAGAGAACTCATCCTCCAAATGCGGGAGCTTAACTCTGTGCTCTTCCTCTTCAGAAGAGGTGATCCTCGCCGAGGATGAAACTGACGGGGAGCAGAGGCATCCCTTTGATGGTAACCGCTCTGAACCCACCTCGGGGGTGGGTCCCAGGGGAGAAGGGAGAAGCTGTGGTGGGGAGTCGGGGGAGAGCAGGTGACTGGCTCTAAGGATCCTGCAGGGGGTGGACGTTCCTCCTGGAGGAATTTTAGGACTTCCATGCAGAGTTTCCCTATTCTGGCCTCCACTTTTTTGTTTTAACCATGGACCTGGTTTTTTCTGCTTTGTGTCTTGGTTTTTCTTACCTGCAAAATGGGTATGATATAAACAGTACCCTAGATCATGAGATTGTTTCTCAGAATGATGCTCATTATGGCAAATGTAACACCTAGGATAGGGCCAGAACGTTTCTGCTTGCTAAATAAATAATAATCCCACCAAAAATCCAGTTTACTGTGAAAGGCTGCTGTCTCCCATGTTAGAAACTTAACCAGACAGAACCATGACTTACTTTCTTTTTTTTTCCTTTTTCTTTTTTAAATTGAGACAGAGTCTCGCTGTGTCACCCAGGCTGGAGTGCAGTGGCATGATCTCACCTCACTGTAACCTCTGCCTCTCAGGTTCAACCAATTCTCCTGCCTCGGCCTCATGAGTAGCTGAGATTACAGGCTTGTGCTACCATGCATGGCTAATTTTTATATTGTTGGTAGAGAGGGGGTTTCGCCATGTTGGCCAGGCTGGTCTCGAACTCCTTGCCTCAAGTGATCTGCCCACCTCGGCCTCCCAAAGTGCTGGGAGTATAGACGTCAATTCATGGTCCCCTGGAAACCTGAATATGAAAGGAGGGACCATTAAAAACGGGTCCAAAAACCCAACCTGCCCAGCATAGCTGGGAGTCAGGGGACAGACTGTAAGAGTCACTGTGTATCCAACCTGGGGCTTCATGAAAGTAAAGTTTACTAGAATTTAGAGATAGGGCTGGATGTGGTCTGTGGCTCACACCTGTAATCCCAACACTTTGGGAGGCCGAGACAGGAGGAACACTTGAGCCTGGGAGTTCAAGACCAGCTTGGGCAACATAGTGAGGTTCCGTCTCTACAAAAAATAAAAACGTAGCCAGATGTGGTGACGCACGCACCTATGGTCCCAGCTACTCAGGAGGCTGAGGCAAGAGGGTCACTTGAGCCTAAGAGGTCAAGGTTGCAGCGGGCATCACTCCACTCCAGCCTGGGTGACAGAGTGAGACCCTGTTTCAAAAGAAAAAAAAGAATTTAGAGATAGGCCAGAAGGATATGCCTGCAATATAATAATAACAACAATAAGAAAAATAATAGTACTCCCTGAAAAACACAACTTGTTGCTTGAGATTTATCTTCTCACACTTTAGAAAGCTGGTTAGACAGGGGCTGGGTGTGGTGGCTCACGCCTGTAATCTCAGTACTTTGGGAGGCCAAGATGGGTGGATCACTTGAGGCCAGGAGTTCAAGACCAGCCTGACCATCATGGTGAAACACATCTCTACTAAAAATACAAAAATTAGCTAGATGTCATGGCACACGCCTGTAATCCCAGCTACTCGGGAGGCTAAGCCACGAGAATTGCTTGAACCTGGGAGACAGAAGTTGCAGTGAGCCGAGATCACACCACTGCACTCCAGCCTGGGCGACAGAGTGAGACTCTGTCTCAAAAAAAAAGAAAGAAAACTGGTTAGATGGGGTGATGACTTTTGATTTAAAATCCCAGGGATTTTAGGGATGAAAGAACTGGCACTCTGTCCCAGAAGATTATAAAATGAATTTTACTGTTTTAGCTGGGGAGGGGAGATTACCCATGGGTTGCCTAAATCTCTTTATTGGAAGTCTACACCTGAACTTACTGTCTGCTGTGGAGCCCCTAGGGGTATATAGCTTGAATACTAGGGTAGAATCCCAAAATTGCAGCCTGCCTAGCAAGTATGCTACTGGTCAAGGGGTGGACTGTTTTCATAAGAAACTTAGGTTTCTTAGAATTTAAAAATAGAGGCTGAGTGTAGCAGCTCATGCCTGTAATCCTTGCACTTTCGGAGGCCAAGGCAGTCAAATCACTCGAGGTCAAGAGTTTGACCAGCCCTGGCCAACACGGCAAAATCGCATCTCTACTAATAATACAAAAATTAGCCTGGCATAGTGGTGCACGCCTGTAGTGTCAGCTACTCAGGAGGCTGAGGCAGGAGAATTGCTTGGACTCAGGAGGCGGAGGTTGCAGTGAGCCAAGATCACACCACTGCACTCCAGCCTGGGTGACAGAGCGAGATTCTGTCTCAAAAATAAGTAAATAAATAAATAAACCAGAGGGAAAATAGTGGCTGAGGGCCCAGACCTGGAGTCGGACTGAACCCGACTAGATTCTTGTCTTTACCCCTTTAAGCAAAGTGATAGTGCCACCTTGAACCTCAGTTTACACATCTGAAAAATGGGTATACTATTAGTTCCTGTGAGAACAGTTGCCATGAGAGTTAAATCCAAGGACACACTGTGTCCGTATGGTCTGTGTTGCAAAAAGGGTAACGTCTTTTTCTCTTGCCATGTTTCCATTGTTGGAGCTCTGCGGAGAACCACCATAAAGAAAAGCAAGACAGATTTGCTCAACCCCGAAGAGGCTGAGGATCAGCTGGCTGATATAGCCTCTGTGGGTGAGTCCCTTCCTCTGCCACCTATCAGTTGTTCATCACCTATCGTCCTAGAGATGGAGTGGGGTGGGGGCAGAGGGCTTGCAAACTGTGCTGCCTGGATTTGGGTCTCAGCTCCACCCCTTCCCGCCTGTGCGTGTGTCCTGGGGCGGATTACATCATTATGGAAATAACATCTGTGCCTAGCTTCTCATTATTTGGTGGGAATTCTACTAAATGATCCCCGTAAAGCATAGCGAACCGGCACCTGGCAGGGACCAAGCTCCCAGTCATGTTGGTGAATGTTTGTGACTCACTCGGGAAGTATTCATGGGGGACCTGCTTATATTAGGTGCCTGATTGCAAATAAGACACAGGCATTTGGGAGGCTGAACTGGGAGGATCACTTGAGCCTGGGAAGTGGAGGCTGCAATGAGCCATTATTGTGTTACTACACTCCAGCCTGGGCACAGAAAAAAAAAAAAAAAAAGACACAAACTGGGCTGGGCATGGTGGCTCACGCCTGTAATCCCAACACTTTGGGAAGCTGAGATGAGCGGGTCACCTGATGTCTGGAGTTCGAGACCAGCCTGGCCAACATGGTGAAACCCTGGCTCTACTAAAAATACAAAAACTTAGCCTGTAGTCCCAGCCACTCGGGAGGCTGAGGCGGGAGCATCACTTGAACCTGGGAACCAGAGGTTGCAGTGAGCTGAGATCTCATCACTGCCCTCTAGCCTGGGCAACAGAGCAAGATCCTGTCTCAAAAAAAAAAAAAAAGAAGACACAAACCAAATCACTACCTACGTGGAGCTCACAGTCCAGTGCAGGAAATAGAAATTAAACAGAGAATTACACAAATAAACCTGTAATGGTAATGGCACATCAGGGAGAGGCTCTGAGCTTAGTTTGCTCTGGAAGGATGGGGAATAGTCAGGGAAGGCTACCCGGAGGAAGTGATGTTTAAGCTGGAAACTGAAGGATGGGTAGGAGATCACCGTGGTGGTAATAGCAGAACAAACAGTGTGAGAGGCAGGGCTCAGACCTTTGCCACCACAAGAGCCAGAGTTTGAGGAAAGAGGGAACATTTATTCTTTCCCTTCTCACTCCTCTGTCCTATTGATTCATTAGCTGTGACTATGTTGATCGTGACCTTCTAAAGTGAGAATGTATTGTTGTTGTTGTTCTTTAATGGATTTTTTTTTTTTTTTTTTTTTTTTTTGAGACGGAGTCTCTCTCTGTCGCCCGGGCTGGAGTGCAGTGGCCGGATCTCAGCTCACTGCACGCTCCGCCTTCCGGGTTCACGCCATTCTCCTGCCTCAGCCTCCCGAGTAGCTGGGACTACAGGCGCCCGCCACCTCGCCCGGCTAGCTTTTTGTATTTTTTTTAGTAGAGACGGGGTTTCACCGTGTTAGCCAGGATGGTCTCGATCTCCTGACCTCGTGATCCGCCCGTCTCGGCCTCCCAAAGTGCTGGGATTACAGGCTTGAGCCACCGCACCCGGCCGGATTTTTGTTTTTAATGGAAAGAAGAGCATCCAGGCAGAGGAAATAAGACTGGAATAAGATTGAGGAGATAAGGAATTTAGGCTGCTTGGAAAACTGTGTGGCCGCAATTTAGAGGAAGAAAGGATGGCAAGAGAAAGAGGAAGGGAGGAAGAGAGGGAGGGAAAGAAGTGGAGGAAGGAGAGCAGTTAGCACATCCATGTGTTTCTGATCCATAGTTTCTGGTCTATTTCATATTCCCTTTTTTTCGCTCACCCCTAGTTTATAGCCTTATTGCTGAGTTTAGGCATAATTTCCATTGCGATCACATATCTCGTAGGGTGGATACACTATGGCTTGTTTAGCCATAGTTCTTTTATAGGGTGTTTGAGTTGTTTCCAGTCATTTCTCTTACGAAGAGCACTGCTGTGCACATTTACGTACAATGACTCCCCCCCCACCCTTTGGGCGTATTTCCTTGGAGATAATTATAGGATCAAAGATATTAACAGCTTTTCAACTCATTATTCAAAGAGCCATTCTGAGTTTCAAAAACATGGAGCCCATTTATAAACCCTGCCAAGTATGCATATGTTTGTGGATTCCCCACCCAGGCCATCGAATATTACCAATTTAATTTCCTTTCCCAGTTAAGTGGGTTTGTAATGAAACCTTAAAGCTTGTTTTCATTTGCATTTTTAATTTCCAGCCAAAACACGCTTTTTCTTGTAATGGAGAACTCGTTCTACTTCCACTTGTGTGTGCATCTGTTTAATCTCCTGTAAGCAAATGTCAAGAATTGGAGCGCTCAGTGGTGTCTGGTGTATTTGATCAATTATGTCTGTCTCACATGTTAGGTTACTTCCATTATTTTAAAATCTGTTTTATGGCCACGCACAGCGGCTCACGCCTGTAATCCCACTGCTTTGGGAGGCCAGTGAAGAAGGATCTCCTGAGGCCAGGAGTTCAAGACCAGCCTGGGCAACATAACAAGACTCCATCTCTGAAAAACAAAATGTTTAAAAACTTAACCAGGCATTATGGCACACACGCCTATAGTCCCACCTACTGGGAAGCTGAGGCAGGAGGATTTCTTGAACCCAGGAGTTCAAGGTTGCAGTGAGCTATGATTGTGCCACTTCACTGCAGCCTGGGCAACAGAGTGAGGACCTGTCTGTAAAAAAAATAAGTAACATTAATTCTTAAAAATCTGCTTTGTTGGCCGGGCGTGGTGGCTCATGCCTGTAATCCCAGCACTTTGGGAGGCCGAGCAGGCGGATTGCTTAAGGTCAGGAGTAGGAGACCAGCCTGGCCAACATGGTGAAACCCTATCTGTACTAAAAATTCAAAAATTAAGTGGGTGTGGTGGCGTGTGCCTGTAATCCCAGCTACTCGCGAGGCTGAGGCATGAGAATCGCTTGCAACTGGGAGGCGGAGGCTGCAGTGAGCTGAGATGATGCCACTGCCCTCCAGCCTGGGCAACAAGAGTGAAACTCCATCAAAAAAAAAAAATCTGCATGTGTATGTGTGTGTATGTGTGTGTGTGTGTGTGTGTGTGTGTGTGTGTGTGTGTGTGTGTGTATGTATATATATATTTTTTGTTGTTGTTTTTGAGATGGAGTCTTGCTGTAGCACCCAGGCTGGAGGACAATGGCGCCATATCAGCTGGCTGCCACTGCAGCCTCTACCTCCGTTAACAAGGCAGGTGACCTTGCAGCTTTCTAAACAGACCCAAAACCCAGGCCAGTGGCTTGTTATTTCATAGCCACGTTTGCTACAGGCAAATCCACCAAAACCTACCTCATCAGCCTGATTACTCAAAAAGACAAAGAGTCCCCAGTCTAGCCAGTGGTTTTCTAGACCACCCCAAAAGAGATCTCTGGAATTCCAGGATTCTGGCAAGGAATCACATTTACCTTTATTTATTTATGTAAAGAATGCAATAATACAGGCAGGGTGTGGTGGCTCATGCCTGTAATCCCAACATTTTGGGAGGCCGAGGTGGGAGGATCGTTTGAGACCAGGAGTATCAGACCAGCCTGGGCAACATAGTGAGACCTTGTCTCTATCAAATGTTAGCTGGGCATTGTGGCACACGCCTGTAGTCCCAGCTGCTCGTGAGGCTGAGGTGGGAGGATCACCTGAGCCCAGAAGGTCAAAGCTGCAGTGAGCCGCGGCATGCCCCTGCACTCTAGCCTGCGTGGCAGAGACCTCATCTCAAAAAAAAAAAGAAAAAAGAATGTAATAATACAGTAATGCATATTTCAAAGTAAGGTGAGAGCTTTGTGGTGTTTGCGTTGACATTCACATTGTACCACAATACACACACTTTTTCTTTTGAGACAGTGTCTTGCCCTGTTGCCCAGCCTAGAGTGCAGTGGTGCAGTCATACCTCACTGCAGCCTCAAACCCTTGGACTCAAGTGATCCTCCCACCTCAGCCTCCCTAGTAGCTGGGACGACAGGTGTAGGCTGCTACACTCAGCTAAGTTTTTTATATTTTTTAATAAAGATGGGCTCTCGATATATTGCCTAGGCTGGTCTCAAACTCCCGGTTTCAAACGATACTCCTACCTCCACCTCCCAAAGCAGTGGGATAACAGGCGTGAGCCACCACACCTGACCCACACGGGGTCTTATATAATTGATGATTCTACTGTGTTGTTGAATCAGTTGATAAACGCATTGTAAAGCAGGTTCATTTCTAATTGATGAACTTACTGCTGAAATAAGGAACTTGAATCATTTACATGGAAAGTTGAGCCATGTTGCTGAAAGGATATCAATTTTTTTTTCTTTTTTTTTGAGATGGAGTCTTACTCTGTCGCCCAGGTGGGAGTGCAGTGGCGTGATCTCGGCTCACTGTGACCTCTGCCTTCCAGGTTCAAGTGATTCTCCCACCTCAGCCTCCCAAGTAGCTGGGACTACAGGTGCACACCACCAGGCCTGGCCAATTTTTGTATTTTTAGTAGAGATGGGGTTTCACCATGTTGGCCAGGCTGGTCTCAAACTCCTGACCTCAAGTGATCTACCCACCTCAGCCTCCGAAAGTGCTGGGATTACAGGTGTGAGCCACTGCACCTGGCAGGATATCAAATTTCATTTAGACTGGAGGAATACATTCAAGGGATCTATTGTACAGCATGGTGACTGTATTAATAACAATGTAATGTATACTTGAAAATTGCTCAGAGAGTAGATTTTAAGCGTTCTCACCATGAGAAAAGTGATAAGCATATGTGGTAATGCATACGTTAACGAGCTCACCTGAGCCATTCCATAGTGTATACATATGGCCAAAATATCATGTTGTGCACTATAAATAGATACAGCCTGTATCTGGCAAATTTTATGAATAATAATAAATGAATAATAATTTTAAAAAGAAAAATAACAGTATGGCTGGGCATAGTGGCTCACACCTGTAATCCCAGCACTTTGGGATGCCAAGACGGGCAGATGACTTGAGGCCAGGAGTTCAAGAGCAGCCTGGCCAAAATGGTGAAACTTTGTCTCTAATAAATATACAAAAATCGTCTGGGCGTGGAGGTGGGCACCTGTAATCCCAGCTACTCGAGAGGCAGAGGTATCACTTAACCTGGGAAATGGAGGTTGCAGTGAGCCAAGATCTGCACTCCAGCCTGGGTAATAGAGTGAGCCTTTATTTATTTCTGTAAAGAATGCAACAATATAGGCCAAGTATGGTGGTTCACACCTGTAATCCCAACGTTTTGGAAGGCCAAGGTGAGAGGATCATTTGAGGCTACAGACGCATGCCACAATGCCCAGCTAATACTTGACAGAGACAGGGTCTCGCTACATTGCCCAGGCTGGTCTCAAACCCCTGGCTTCAAACGAGCCTCTTGCGTTGGCCTCCCAAAGTGTTAGGATTGCAGGTGTGAGCCAATGTACCTACCCTGTATTTAGAAGAAGAGGAAGAGGAAGAAGAGGAAGAGGAAGAGGAGGAGGAGGAGGAAGAGGAGAAAGAGGAGGAGGAAGAGGAAGGAAGAAGAAGAAAAAAGAAGAAGAAGGAGAAGGAGAAGAAGAAGAGGAGGAGGAGGAGGAGGAAAGAAGGAAGAAGAGGAAGAGGAGGAGGAGAAAAAAACAATTATAAATAAGTAAAATGTGGAACATATGAAAACAAAACAAAAAAAGTTGAGCCATTATGAATGGAAGCTGCCATCGTAACTCTGCTTTTTTAGGAAAACCAGATCCCATTTAGATGATTTTTTAAATTTGGTTTTAGAGGTAGGTTCTTGCTCTGTCACTCAGGCTGGAGTGCAGTGGTATGATCATAGCTCTCTGCAGCCTGGAGCTCCTGGGCTCAAGCGATCCTCCCAGCTTAGCCTCTCAAATAGCTGGGACTACAGGTGCCACCACACCCAGCTAATTTGTTGTTGTTGTTGTTGTTGAGATGGGGTCTGGCTATGTTGCCCAGGCTGGTCTCAAACTCCTGGCCTCAAGTGATCCTCCTGCCCTGGCTTCCCAAAGTGCTGGGATTACAGGCATGATTTTTAAATTAATTTATTTGCAGCTGACAAATGGTAATTGTGTATATTTATGGGGTACAGTGTGATGTTTTAATATATGTATATATCATAGAATGATTCAGTCATGCTAGTTAACACATCTATCACCTCACCATCTCACCATTTTTTTGTGTGTAGGGAAGGCATTAAAAATCTCTTAGCAATTTTGAAATACACAACACATTAATAATGCAATATAAATACACAGTAATGTACTAATGCATCACTAAATGCAATGCAATGCAATGTAATAGATCACTAAAACTTACTCCTCCAGTCTAACTCTAACTTACACCCTTTGATCAACATCTTCTCTTTCTCAATCCCTCCTCCTCCCCTGTAGCCTCCAGGAACCACCTTCCTGCTCTTTCTATGAGATCGATTTGTTTTACTTTTAAGCTCCCACATGTGAGATCATACCGTAATTGTCTTTCTGTGCCAGCTTATTTTACTCCTCCATTTCTATCCATGTTGTCACACATTACAGGATTTCCTTCTTTTTAGGGCTGTATAATATTCTATTTGTATATATACCACATTTTCTTTATCCATTCATCCATTGTGAGACACTTAGTTTGCTTCCGTATTTTGGCTATTGTGAATAATGCTGAAGCGAACGTGGGAGTGCAGATGTTCTGAAAAGACTTAAATGTCACATCTGAAATGGTAAAGATGCTCTGAGAAAACATAGGGAGAAAGCTGCACGGCATTGGTCTCGGGAATGATTTTTTTGGACAGGACCTCAAAAGCACAGGCAACAGAAGCAAAAATGGACAAATGGGATCATATCAAACTAAAAAGTTTGTGCACAGCAAAGGAAACATTCAGCAGAGGGAAGAGACAACCTAAGGAATGTGAGGAAATGTTTGCAAACAATACTTGTGATAAGGAGCTAATATCCAAAATACATAAGGAACTCAAACAACTCAACAGCAAGAAAACAAATAATCCAATTAAAAAAGAGCAAAGACAGCTATTCGGGAGGCTGAGATGTGAGGATCCCTTGAGCCCAGGAGGAGGAGGTTGCAGTGAGCTGACATTGCATCACTGCACTCCACCCTGGGTGACAGAATGAAACCCTGTCTCGAAATAAAAAATAAAAATGTGGCCGGGTGCGGTGGCTCAAGCCTGTAATCCCAGCACTTTGGGAGGCCGAGACGGGTGGATCACGAGGTCAGGAGATCGAGACCATCCTGGTCTACACGGTGAAACCCCGTCTCTACTAAAAAAAATACAAAAAACTAGCCGGGCGAGATGGTGGGCGCCTGTAGTCCCAGCTACTCGGGAGGCTGAGGCAGGAGAATGGCGTAAACCCGGGAGGCGGAGCTTGCAGTGAGCCGAGATCGTGCCACTGCACTCCAGCCTGGGCGACAGAGCGAGACTCCGTCTCAAAAAAAAATAAAAAATAAAAAATAATAAAATAAATAAATAAAATAAATAAAAATGTGCAAAGGATCTGAACATATGTATCCCAAAAGAAAAAACATACAAGTGACCAACAGGTATATGAATAAAATGCTGAACATCACTCATCATCAGAGAAATGCAAATCAAAATCACCATCAGCTATCACCTCACATCTGTTAGAGTAGCTGTATATTTTATTTTTTGTTTGTTTGTTTGTTTGTTTGTTGAGAGAGAGTCTCACTCTGTTGCCCAAGCTGGAGTGCAGTGACGTGATTTCAGCTCACTGCAACCTGTCCCTCCTGGGTTCAAGGGATTCTCCTGCCTCAGCCTCCTGAGTAGCTGAAATTACAGGCACACGCCACCATGCCCAGCTAACTTTTGTATTTTAGTAGAGATAGGGTTTCACTATGTTGGTCAGGCTGGTCTTGAACTCCTGACCTCAAATGAGCTGCCCTCCTTGGCCTCCCAAAGTGCCAGGATTACAGGTGTGAGACACCATGCCCAGCCTAGAGTAGCTATCATCAAAAAGACAACTGAGGTTTGTTGAAGTCCTAACCTCTGATACCTGCGAATGTGGCCTTACATGAAAATAGGGTCTTTGCTTGTGGTAAGCAAGTTAAGATGAGGTCAAACGTAATTAGGGTGGGTCCTAAATCCAACGACTGCTGTCTTTATAAGAGGAGAAGCAGGCTGACCAACATGGTGAAACCCTGTCTCTACTAAAAATACAAAAATTAGCCAGGTGCAGTAGTGCACACCTGTAGTCCCAGCTACTCAGGAGGCTGAGGCAGGAGAATTGCTTAAATCAGGAGGCAGAGGTTGCAGTTTGCAGAGGTCACGCCACTGCACTACAGCCTGGGTGACAGAGTGAGACTCCATCTCAAAAAACAAAAAAAAAGACAAATCCTAACAAGTGCTGGCGAGGATGTGGGGGAAAGGGGATCCATTTACGTGGTTTTAATAATACAGGCTCCATATGGGTGGTTTCGAGTTCCCAGAGTTGCCATTACAAAGTGTCACAAACCCAGTGGCCTAAAACAACAGAAATTTCTTCTCTCACAGTTCTGGGGGCCAGAAGTCCAAACTGAAATCAAGGTGTCAGCAGAGCCACCATGTTCCCTCAGAAGGTTTTAGGGGAGAATTTGTTCCATGCCATTTTCTTAGTTTCTGGTGCTGCCAGCAATCCTTGGTGTTCCTCAGTTCATAGATGCGTAATTCCAATCTCTGCCTCTGTTGTCATATGGTCTTCTTTCTGTGTGTCTCTATGCCATTTCTTTTCCTTTTTTTTTTTTTCTTTTTTTTTTTTTCTGAGACAAGTGTCACTCTATCACCCAGGCTGGAGTGCAATGGCACGATCACGGCTCACTGCAACCTCAACTCCCAGGCTCATGCAGTCCTCCCACCTCAGCCTCCTGAGTAGCTGGGATTACAGGCGTGCACCACCACGCCCAGCTAATTTTTGTATTTTTAGTAGAGACAGGGTTTTGCCAGGTTGGCCAGACTGATCTTGAACTCCTGACCTCAAGAGATCCGCCTGCCTTGGCCTCCCAAAGTGCTGGGATTACAGGCGTGAACCCGCAGTGCCCAGCCTGCTTCTCCTCTTCTAAAGACACCAGTCGTTGGATTTACGACCCACTCTAATTAAGTTTGACCTCATCTTAACTTGATTACCACCTGCAAAGACCCTATTTTCAAATAAGGCCACTTTTGCTGGTACCAGGGATTAGGGCTTCAACAAACCTTTCTGGGGGACACAGTTCAGCCCACAATATGGGTAGCAGCTACAGTCATATGCTGCATAATGACATTTTGGTCAATGACAGAGGATATATATAATTGTGAACCCATAAGATAATATGATGGAGCTGAAAATTCCTATAACTTAGTGACATCATAGCTGTCATAATGTTGTAGCATGAGTACGGTTACTTTTTTTTTTTCCAAGACAGAGTCTTGCTCTGTGGCCCAGGCAGGAATGCAGTGGCACGATCTCAGCTCACTGCAACCTCTGCCCCCCGGGTTCAAGCGATTCTCATGCCCCAGCTTCCCGAGTAGCTGGGATTACAGGTGTGCGCCACCATGCCTGGCTAATTTTTGTGTTTTTAATAGAGATGGGGTTTCACCATGTTGGCCAGGCTGGTCTCGAACTCCTGACCTCATGATCCGCCCTCCTCAGCCTCCCAAAGTGCTGGGATTACAGGCATGAGCCACCGTGCCTGGCCCTAATTACTTTATTTTTTTGTAAAAAATAAAAATATTTTTTTATTTTTTAAGCCTGGTTTATTTTTTTATTTTTTTATTTTTTTATTTTTTTTTTATTTTTTTAT
>NW_016811775.1:204072-226827 GCF_001698545.2 Rhinopithecus bieti
GAGTAGCTGGGACTACAGGCGCCCGCCACCTCGCCCGGCTAGTTTTTTGTATTTTTTAGTAGAGATGGGGTTTCACCGTGTTAGCCAAGATGGTCTCGATCTCCTGACCTCGTGATCCGCCCGTCTCGGCCTCCCAAAGTGCTGGGATTACAGGCTTGAGCCACCGCACCTGGCCTAAAATATCTTTTGAATTCATCTTAATATTGATTCCATGTTGAAATGATAATATTTTGGATATATTGAGTTGAATAAAATATCTCTTGAAAATGATTTTTAAAAATCCAGAGACTGTCTGCAATTATAATTCCAGACCACAGAGAAAAATGAGAGACAGGAATGTATAGAAAAAGGGAACATGGGTCAAAGTGAGCATGAAATTCAACTACAGAAGTGACAGTACCTAGCATGGGGTCTAGCACTTAGTAGGTGTTCAATTAATATTCATTTCCCTCTCCCTTCCCAGTGAAGGGTACACCTGTTGTGGGGATGTGTCTCCAGGCTGAGTGATCAGGAAAGACTTTCTCAATGGCTGGCACGTGAACCTAGTCATTATTTCAGCTCTTGAGGTTATACTAGAAGATTTATATCCAGTAATCATAAGGTACCAGGCATCATGCTAAGATGTATTAATTCATTTATGCCTTTGAATGGCCTTCTGAGGTAGGAACTGTGGTTGTCTCCATTTTACCAAAGTGGCTTGCCCAAGGTCATCTGCTGGTTGGTGATTAAGCCAGGTTTTCAGTGTGGCTCCAGCAGGAGTGGGGGCTGGGGACCTTCTGCCTGTTGTGATTGGTCTCTCTCTCTCTTTCCCTCTCTTCCTCTCTCTTCCTCTCTCTCTCTCTCTCTCTCTCTCTCTCTCTCTCTCTCTCTCTCAATCTGTGGAACATCCCCTCTGACCCCCAAGGTCCCAAGGGTCTTATTTCTTTTCGCCAAGCCCTTTGGAGACCTGCAGATCTGGACACATCTTTGAGAGTTTCAGGGACTAGGACCAGAAATGCTGGGCAGGGTCATGAGGAGCTGCCCCTGGGCTCGAGAAGGTGATGAACATGAGGGGAATGGTCTTTGCAGAAAGGAGAGGCGTCCCTGTAAGGAGGTCACAGCCACCGGGCCTGGCCAATTGCAGCCTAGTGGAATGTGCCCCTGCCTCATGGCCACATGCCCCAGGTGTGCAAGGTGGTGGCCCAGAGCACACCCCCTGAACTATCTTGACACACCTTCACCAGTTACTAGACCCCTCTCAGCCTGTTTCCTTGGCTGTAAAATGGGGATAACACTGGTCCCTACTTCCTAGGACTCTGAGGAGGAGCAAGTAGCTTGTCGTGTAAAACATGTTCCCTGCAGTGCCTGGTGCCTGCTAAATGTTCCATAAACGTCAGCTGTTATTTTCATTCAGGGGAAGCTGAAATCCATATTTTCATGGAAAATCTCCCAGTTTTTAAATGTGGACCAATAATTTCAGCTTTCACAAACCCAGTATGAGTCGGTATGGCCCCTAGGGTGCCAACTCAAAATCTCCATTGAGAATTTTGCCGATAGGAAGTGGCCTCCTTGGAGGTGTTTGCTGTGTCCTGTGTCTGGCAAGTGGGGTGGTTTTGATAAGCGTGCTGGATGGATGAATGGGTGAATGGATAAGTGGAGGAATGAATGGAGAAACAAATAAGCAAATGAATAGTGAATGGATGGATGAATGGATGAGCAAATGAATGATGTACACACAAAGGAATGGATGAATGATGAATGTGCTAATGAATTTAAGAATGGTGAAAGAATGAATGAATAAATGAACAAGTGGATGGATGAAAGAAAGAATGTACTAATGAATGAATGAACCAATGAAGAACCACGTAAAAATGAATGCAACTGAGGGTTTATAAGAAAAAGTATCTTAAGGCTGGGCATGGTGGTTCATGCTGTAATCCCAATGCTTAGGGAGGCTGAGGCAGGAGGATTGCTTGAACCCAGGAGTTCAAGACCAGCCTGGGCAACACAGGGAGACCTCATTGCTACCAAAAACAAAATCGTTTTAATTAAGTGGGCATGGTGGTACATGCCTGTAGTTGTAGCTACTCGGGAGGCTGAGGTGGAAGGATAGCTTAAACCCAGGAGTTCAAGGCTGCAGTGAGGTATGATCAAGCCACTGCATTCCAGCCTGAGCAACAAAGCAAGATCCTGTCTCAAAAAAAAAAAAAAAAAAAAAAAAAGATAGAGGTATTTTAGAAGGTAAATTCAATCTGTCCAAAACTGAGCTCTGACCTTCCCCTAAACCTGTGCCCATTCAGTGGATGAGAGCTCCATCCCTCAAGGGGTTCACCAAAAACCTTGGCTCATCCCTCTCTCTTATACCCACACCATCCCATCAGCAAATGTTGAATCTATCTTAAATGATTCATCCCAAATTCTCCCCGCTTGACTACCACCCAACTCCAGCTCCCTTCCATCATCATCATCACTTGCCTGGATGGGTCAGTCACCTCCAGCCTGGTCTCCCAGCTCCTGTCCTCACCTCTCACTGTCTACTGTCCCCCACGGCAGCCAGAGGGTGCCTGTGAACACCCAAGTCAGGTTCCATTCCTCCTGTACTCAGAACCCTCCATGGCTCCCACCTCACTCAAGGTAAAAGCCAAAGTCCTCCTTGTGGTCCACCAGGTCCTGCATGATCTGCCTATCACCTCTCTGCCTTCACCTCCTTCTCTTTTCCCCTCAACCACTCCACTCCAACCACACTGATTTCCTTGTGCTATTCCCCAAAACTGTTGGGCAGACACATTCACGCTTCAGGACCTTAAATTTGCTGTTTCCTCTACCTAAGATACTAAAGTGACAAGTCAACACACTCACCTTGACCTTGCAATTTAATGCTGTAGCCTACCCCGTGGACTCTCCTAGGGCTCCCAGTCCCTCTGTGATGCTTTACTTTTTCTCTTTAAAAAAAATTGTTATTTAAAAAGCATGTCTTGCTATGTTGCCCAGGCTGGTGTCAAACTCCTGGCCTCAAACAGTCCTCCCACTCCAGCTTCCCAAAATACTGGGATTACAGGCATGTGCCACTGCACCCATCCCAACTTTTTTTTTCCATAGCACTTTTCATTTTCCATCCCACCGTTAATTTAGTTATTATGTCCACTGTCTGTCTCCTCCCCTTGGAAGGTCAGACCCAGGAAGTCCAGGCTCTGTTGCCTAATGTATCCTGAGCCCCTGGAACAGAGGCTGGCACAAAATAGGTACTCAATAAATGCATAAGAGCAAAACTATATGCAGGCAGAGGACACACCCAGCTCATTCCTCAGTGATCACTTCTAAAGTGAAATGTCCATGGAAAACTAGAGTCTTATCCACATCTCTTTCTGGAGGCCTTCCAACATGCTCCGTGCAGCTCTGTTGCCTGTCCCTGTATCAGGGAATGGAGGCCCTGCTTTATCCTGCCCTGTGGTGTGACTCCCAGAGGTATCAGATGTGCCTGGGAGTGGGAGTCATGGAAAATTGGCTCCTGCAACAGAGAGCTATCAGCCTCCCCATCAACATCCTGCTTACTCATTGGTTATTTCTGATTCTGTTATTTTCAGGGACATTGTCTTCTCATAAGCTCCATCTATGCAAAACTAAGCCCATGGGTCATGATGGTTCCCTCAGGCCAGAGGGCTTGCTGGAGAGACTAATGGATCCCCTGGCTAAGATCTGTGCTTGGGCTGCACACTGGTTAATTTCTTCCGCAGGAACAGCCTAAGCCTGACATTCTCCATCTTTTCCCTGGCAGGTTCTCCCTTCGCCCGAGCCAGCATTAAAAGTGCCAAGCTGGAGAACTCGACCTTTTTTCACAAAAAAGAGAGGAGGATGCGTTTCTACATCCGCCGCATGGTCAAAACTCAGGCCTTCTACTGGACTGTACTCAGTTTGGTAGCTCTCAACACGCTGTGTGTTGCTATTGTTCACTACAACCAGCCCGAGTGGCTCTCCGACTTCCTTTGTGAGTATTGCCCAGCCCCACCCCTGCCAACTCCGTGATCCCTCCCTCACACCCTTTTCCCACTTCTCTTTTTCTGGTAGTATGTGTGTCTTCTTTGGTCCTCCTTGAATCTGCCCTTTCCTTTAGCCATTTCTATAACTGTCACTGGGGCCAATGTTGCTGTTGCTATGACAATGGAACCCATCTCCCTTAGGCCTGAGAGCTAGAAGCTGGAATTCAGGCCAACAAAGGCTCCTTTCTAAGAGAGTGAGACAGAGGGGTGCTGGTGAAGGGGATGTTGGAAGAGAGACAGAGAAAGACAGAGCTCATAAGATAGACAGAAACAGAAACATGTATTAATAATTTTTATGTACATCTCTGGAAATGTTCATAACTTATGGTTAAGAGATAGAGGATGCCTTAGAAATAAGGAGTGGCTTATATGTTGCCCTCATTTTCTCTGCTTGTTTCTGACTGCTTCTCTCTTCTTTCAAACCTTCTGCTTCTTTCCTGTTAGGTTGGTGCAAAATTAATTGCGTTTTTTGCCTTTTTTTTTTTTTTTTTTTTTTAACCACAATTACTTTTGCACCAACCTAACACTTCCTCCCCTGCCCTTTTTGGCTTTCTTATTCATTCATAGAACATCCCCTCCAGTATCTGTGAGAGCATCTTGCTCCCTCAGGGTACAAGGACCACCAAGGCTTTGCCCTCTGGGCCTATTCCCAGATTCTATATGAGTTAGCATGAGATAGTATCAAAATTGAGGGCCAAGTGAGAGTGAGGAAAAGCAGCAAAAGATGGGGAGATGTCTGAGCAGGATTTAAAAAGTAAAGAGCTCTGAGGAATCAACAAGAGCAGTGACTGGGGCTAGGCACAGTGGCTCACACCTACAATTCTAGCATTTTGGGAGGCTGGGGTGGGTGGATCACTTGAGGCCAGGAGTTCAAGACCAGCCTGGCCAATATGGTGAAGCCCTGTCTTTACAAAAAATACAAAAATTAGCCAGACATGTTGGTGCACACCTGTAATCCCAGCTACTCGGGAGGCTGAGGCACTAGAATTGGTTGAACCCAGGAGGTGGAGGTTGCAATGAGCCAAGATCATGCCACTGTGCTCCAGCATGAGCAGCAGAGAGAGACTCTGTCTCAAAAAATTAAATTAAATTAAATTAAAAGAGTAGTGATTGGGCAGTGAGCGGGGCAGGTGGATGCTCTGGCTTTGGCTTGCAGGTCCCAAGTAAGGACTTCCCAAAACATCTTTTGCCTACTGGCTTTCTAATTTATTCACTGCCCTTCTGACCTGGTTTAGAATTGACTTAGGACAGCAAGAAGAGACAGTCTAGTCTTTGACCTAGAAAGGCCCATGAGCCTAGTCCAGGCCATTGTCTTCTTATAACCCTCCTTGTTCCCAGTCACGTTGGCTGACCCCCCAGGACACCCCTCAGGAACCAGTTCTCCTTCCCAGGGCCCTGACCTAGTTTCAAACTTAGTAATTGTTTTTAGTCCCTCTGGAGTCTCTCATAAATGAGGACTCTACTTCTTGTTTTAACTTCCTCTGATACTCTATTTTTATTCTCCTATATTCTCTCCACTAATGATCTTGTACAGTCTGTCCTGGTTCAGGAACAAGGGACTGAGACTTCCTGCCTGGGCCCTCAGTGTCTATAAAGGTCCTTTACTCATTCCCACTTTCCATTTGAGAAAACTGAGACATAGAGAGGTTAAGTAGATTGCCCAGGGTCACACATTAGCTGGGCATGATGGCAGGTACCTGTAATCCCAGCTACTTGGAAGGCTGAAGCAGGAGAATCGCTTGAACCCGAGAGGCAGAGGTTGCAGTGAGCTGAGATCGCGCCACTGCACTCCAGCCTGGGCAACAGAGCTAGACACCATCTCGGAAAAAAAAAAAAAAAAAAAAAAAGATACACGTTAATTTCAGAGATGTCAAAATGTGAACAAAAATGTATGTCTTGGGATCAATGCGGTGTAGTTGTTTCTCTGGGTCTCAGACTCCACAACTATGTGGTGGAAACTGAATTTGATGGTCCTGAAAGTTCTTCCAGATCCAACAATGCTAAGGATAAGTAATTCTTTCAAGTCTTGTGCATCACTTGCTATCATGTTTCCATGGTAACTGAGGAACAAGATCTCAGAAACTCTTCAGTCCTCCCAGAGTTACTTCTGGTGGGTCTTGGAATGTATCAGATGTTACAAACAGACTTCCTTTGCTGATATTTTTGTCCTAGGAACCTTAGAGTTCCCCTCAGACACTAGGATCTCCTTAGTGTCCTATAAATAAGGAGAAATTTTGGTGATAAATAAGTGTGAAGGACTTTGACGGTTAGTTCAAAACACCTCTTAAAAGCATGATATAGGAAACACCCTTGACAAATGTCTTAGTTCATTTGTGCTGCTGTAACAAATTACCTGAGACTGGGTAATTTGATAAGAACAGAAATTTATTTTCTTACAGTTCTGGAGGCTGGGAAGTCCAAGATCAAGGCACTGGCAGGTTTCCTTGTCTGGTGAAGGCTGCTTTCTGCTTCCAAGATTGTACCTTGAACACTGTATCCTCTGGAAGGGAGGAACACTGGGTCCTCACATGGCAGAAGGTGGAGGAGCAAGAGGAACAAACTTCCTCTGTCAAGCTCTTTTATAAGGGCACCTAATCCCATTCATGAGAGCTCTACCATCATGACCTAATCACCTCCTGAAGGCCCCACCTCTTAATACTGTTACATTGGCAATTAAGTTTCAACATAAATGTTGGAGGGGACACAAACATTTAAACCATCACAACCACCAAACACAATTAGTTTTGTGGCCTTAATTAGCTATATGAAATTCATGGAAGTTAGTTTCAATCCTCTGTCTCTTTCTTTTCTGTATGCTTTCTGCTCCTCAGAAACCCTCCTCATCTCTCCTTTCTATCCATTAAGTACCCATGCCCTTCCTAACTCCTCATCTTCCTACCCCACCAAGAAAGCCCTCTCAGAAAAGGATCTGATGTCAGCCATTTATTTGCTGGAGCAAATACATATCCATGTTTTACCCCTCCCTGAGGCATTTGCACTTTTATGCTTGCTCATCAAAGAACAAAAGACTTTGTCTTGCTCAAGACTTTTAGATCACTCACAACACAGGATTTCTAGGGGATATAAGACAAGTTTTCCAAGTTGGGAGAAAAGCCATGCCTTAGGTGGGTTGCCTGTGTCGCTCCAACTAAGTACTTAACTTCAGGATTACAAATAGGATATCATTATGATTTCTATTTCCCTTTTTCCTTTGGAGCCCAGTCACGTAGAAGTAGAATAAGTATAATTGTCAGATCACAGCACCCTGGCATTATGGGGCTGTTATGGTCCATTGTTATTATGTGAATTATTCAGTTAATTAGTTTATTTTTTAAATATGATAAACACCCAGGAACCCACCAGTCAACACAAAAGCTAAGTCCTTGGCAATAATCTACATCCAATTCTTCTCATCGAACCAGGGCAAAAGCTACAAGATGGAGACCCACAGAACTTTTTCTCATTCCTTTTAAAATTGGCCTAAGGTTGGTTGGCTTGTTGGTTGGAGAGTAGGAGGGCACAATTGTTGCTCTTCTTTTTTTTTTTTTTTTTTTAAGACAGGGTCTTGCTCTGTCACCCAGGCTATAGTACCGTGGCCCAGTCTTGGCTCACTGCAACCTCCACCTCCAGGTTCAAGTGATTCTCATGCCTCAGCCTCCCAAGTAGCTGGGTTTACAGGCATGTGTCACCACACTGGCTAATTTTTATATTTTTAGTAGAGATGGGGTTTGCCATGTTAGCCAGGCTGGTCTCAAACTCCTGATCTCAGTTGATCTGCCCACCTAGGCCTCCCAAAGTGCTGGGATTACAGACGTGAGCCACCATGCCCAGCCAGCTCTTCCTTTTTAACAGCGGAAACTGAGGCCCATGGGAAGGACACCTTGGACAGGGCGTGGGTACAGTGGTTCATGTCTATAATCCCAGCGCTTTGGGAGACTGAGCTGGGAGGATCACATGAGGCCAGGAGTTCAAGACCAGCCTGGGCAACATAATGAGACCCCCATCTCCACATACAAATTTTTAAAAGAAAAAAGATAAGTCAGAAGTTGGGTATGGTGACACATACCTGTAGTTCTAGCATGTTGGAGGCCAAATTGGGGAAACTGTTTGAGGCCAGGAGTTTGAAACCAGCCTAACAGCATAGCAAGACCTCATCTCTACAAAAAATAAAAAGTTAAAAAATGATAATAAAAGAAAAGTCAGAGCCACCTGGAACCCCTACCCTCAGCAAGCCTAACCTCCTCTCTGTTTCCTCCTTCTCCCTTCTAGACTATGCAGAATTCATTTTCTTAGGACTCTTTATGTCCGAAATGTTTATAAAAATGTACGGGCTTGGGACGCGGCCTTACTTCCACTCTTCCTTCAACTGCTTTGACTGTGGGGTAAGTGCTCTTGTTTCTAAAAAGTTCATTTCTCCAGCTCTTGCCTGGAATGACAGATACTTGGACACATTAAAGGGAGAAAGGTAAAGTCACCCCTGAATATGAGAGACTCAGATGGATGCAGAAGGAATGAGAAAACAATCCCAAACGCTGGCAAGGATCCAGGGTACCCAGAACCCTCAACCACTGCCAGTGGGAGGAAAATGTATAGACCCCCGTCGGAAAGCTAAGTAGGGGACATAAGACAAGTTTTCCAAGTTGGGAGAAAAGCCATGCCTTAGGTGGGTTGCCTGTGTCGCTCCAACTAAGTGCCTAACTTTAGGATTACAAATAGGACATCATCATGATTTCTGTTTCTTTTTTTCCTTTGGAGCTCAGTCATGTGGAGTAGATGAAGTATAATTGTTAGATTACAACACTCTGGCATTATGGAGCCATTATGGTCCATTGTCATTTTGTGAATTGCTCAGTTAGTTTACTTTTAAATGTGATGAACACCCAGGAACCCACTAGTCAACAGAAAACCTAAGTCCTTGAGAATAATCTACATCCAATCCTTCTCATCAAACCAGGGCAGAAACTACAAGATGGAGATATAAGCCAGCATTCCATTGCTAGGAATTCATCCTAGAAAATCTCACCCAGATACCTAGGAGACACAGGCCAGAATGTCTCTGCAGCTGGAAGTGAAATTAAGGTTGTTCGCAAATAAGTGGAGATTGCCTGGCCCAGGGCAACCCTAATAATTTAGCACAGTCCTGTTGGTCTCAGGAAGGCTTAATAATTTATAATAACTGAATGTTGTACTGTTTTCTGCCATTATAGAAAATTATGTTGTTGGAGAAAACAAAATACATACAAACAAACAAACCTTCCCTACATAAATGGACCAAATGTTTAAAGAATAAAACCAATTTCTTTCCATTAGAAAGAAAAGAGCACTTTGGGAGGCCGAGGCGGGAGGATCACGAGGTCAGGAGATCGAGACCATCCTGGCTAACATGGTGAAACCCCGTCTCTACTAAAAAATACAAAAATATTAGCCGGGCCTGGTGGCTGGTGCCTGTAGTCCCAGCTTCTCAGGAGGCTGAGGCAGGAGAATGGCGTGAACCCGGGAGGCGGCAGAGCTTGCAGTGAGCAGAGATCGCGCCACTGCACTCCAGCCTGGGCGACAGAGCGAGACTCCGTCTCAAAAAAAAAAAAGAAAAGAAAAGAAAAGAAAGCTGGGTGTGATGCCCCATGCCTGTAACCTCAGCTATTCAGGAGGCTGAGGCAGCAGAACTGCTTGAGCCCAGGAGTTGAAAACCAGCCAGGAACCATAGCAAGACCCTGTGTCTACAAAAAAAAAAAAAGAAAAGAAAAGAAAAGAAAGCTGGGTGTGATGCCCCATACCTGTAACCCCAGCTACTCAGAAGGCTGGGGTGGGAGGATTGCTTGAGCCCAGCAGTTTGAGGCTTGAGGCTGCAGTGAGCTATGATCACACCACTGAACTCCAGCCTGGACAAGAGACTGAGACCCCATCTCTAAGAAATAAAAGTAGACCAGGTGCAGTGGCTCACACCTGTAATCCCAGCACTTTGAGAGGCGGAGGCAGGTGGATCTCCTGAAGTCAGGAGTTCGAGACCAGCCTGGCCAACTCGGCGAAACCCCGTCTATACTAAAAAAAATACAAAAATTAGCCAGGCGTCGTGGTGCCTGCCTGTAATCCCAGCTACTTGGGAGGCTGAGGAAGGAGAATCGCTTGAACCGGGGAGGCAGAGGTTGCAGTAAGCTGCAATAGCACCACTGTACTCCAGCCTGGGCGACAGAATGAGACTCCATCTCAAAAAAAAAAAAAAAGAAAAAAAGAAACAAAGAAAAACTTAAAAATGTCCTGAGCAGCCTTGTGTGTAATAGTTCCAAGTCCCAATATCCATGTATCCCTTTGCTGTAGAACAGATACATATTTTGTGGCATATCTATATAATGAAATACTCTGCAACAATGAAAGTCCACCAGCAACAGCCACATGCCCAACAACAGGAATGAATCTCACCCACATAACATGGCACAGAAGGAGGCAGGAGCTAGCAACGTAAGTCCATACAGTTCATGCAAAGTTCAAATGGAAAAAATTAAACTATATATATTTTTTTCTTTTTTTTCTTTTTTTCTTTTTTTTTGAGACAGGATCTCACTCTGTTTCTCAGGCTGGAGTGCAGTGGCGCAATCTTGGCTCACCACAACCTCCACCTCCCGGGTTCAAGCCATTCTCCCACCTCAGCCTCCCAAGTAGCTGGGATTACAGGCATGCATCACCATCCCCCGCTAATTTTGTATTTTTCGTAGAGACGGGGTTTCAGCAATTTTCCCAGGCTGGTCTCGAACTCCTGACCTCAGGTGATCCACCCGCCTTAGCCTCCCAAAGTGCTGGGATTACAGGCGTGAGCCACCACGCCCCACCTTAAATTATATTTTTTGAGGATGATACTTGAATACTTTAAAAAGTCAAGGACCTCGAAAACACAATGCTCAGTAGGAGAAACCAAACACAAAAGGTCAAGTATTGCATAATTCCATTTGTATGAAATGTCCAGAGCAGGCAAATCCATAGAGACAGGAAGTAAGATTAGTGGTTGCTAGGGTCTGGTGAGAGAGAGTAGGGAGTGACTGCTAATGGGGCCAGGGCCTCTTTTGGGGGTGATGAAAATGTTTTGGAACTTGATAGAGGTGATAGTTGCAGAATATCATGCATGTACCTAAATGCACTGAATTGCGCAATTCAAAGTGTGAATTTTATGCTATGTGAATTTTACCTCAATTTTTTTTTTAAGGTAAGAAAATGATTATTACAAAATTCAGGATGGTAGTTATATCACAGTGTCTCTGGAAACTTCCAGGGTATCCACATGTCCCTTTTTATTTTATTTTTTATTTTATTTGAGATAGGGTCTTGCTCTGTTGCCCAGGCTGGAGTGCAGTGGCAGGATCGCAGCTCTCTGCTGTCTCAAATTCCTGGGCTCAAGCTGTCCTCCCTTCTCAGCCTCCTAAGTAACTGGGACTACAGGCACGTGCCACCATGCTTGACTAATTTTTTTTTTTTTTTTTTTTTTTTGTAAAGTCAGGATTTCTCTGTTACCCAGGCTGGTCTTGAACTTCTGGGCTCAAGTGATCTGCCCACCTCAGCCTCCCAAAGTTCTGGAATTACAAGCATAAGCCACTGCCCCTAGCCTTCTCCTAACTGTTGACATAGGTAGTAGTTGCATGAACATTCACTTTGTAATTATGTGTTTCAGGGATTCTCAGGCCTGTGTGTGCTCTTAATAAATAAAAAAGAGGCCGGGTGTCGTGGCTCACACCTGTAATCCCGGCACTTTGGGAGGCCGAGGCAGGAGGATCACGAAGTCAGAAGTTCGAGACTAGCCTAGCCAACATAGTGAAACCCCGTCTCTACTAAAAATACAAAAACTTAGCTGGGCGTGGTGGCGGGTGCCTGTAATCCCAGCTGCTCGGGAGGCTAAGGCAGGAGAATCTCTTGAACCTGGGAGGCAGAGGTTGCCGTAAGCCGAGATCACGCCACTGCACTCCAGCCTGGGTGACAAGAGCAAGACTCCATCTCTAAATACATACATACATACATACATACATACATACATACATACATACATATAAAAAAATAAATAAGAGGCCAGGTGCAGTGGGCTCAATGCTTTGGAAAGTAGAGGCCAACACTTGAAGAGACCAAAGCAGGAGAATGGCTTCAGCCCGGAAGTTTGAGATCAGCCTGGGCAATACTAGCGAGACACCATCTCTATAAAAATGCTTTAAAATTAGCCAGGTGTGGTGGTGCACACCTGTAATCCCAGCTACTCAAGAGGCTGAGGTGGGAGGATCACATGAGCCCAGGAGGACAGTGCTGCAGTGAGCTATGATTGCGCCACTGCACTCCAGCCTGGGTGACACAGTGAGACCTGGTCTCTATAGATAAATGAATGGATGAATGAGGGGGTCAAGGATCCTCACCCAGCTTCCATTTGGAGGGAGGAGTTTGGTTGGGTTCTTACAAGGTTGGTGCCTAGGAAATGCTTGCCAGTTCCAGAGCCCAGACACTGTCCCTGGACATGAGACCAGGTCCTCTGCCTTAGGTTATCATTGGGAGCATCTTCGAGGTTATCTGGGCTGTCATAAAACCTGGCACATCCTTTGGAATCAGCGTGTTACGAGCCCTCAGGTTATTGCGTATTTTCAAAGTCACAAAGTAAGTCTTTGGGGTTCCTGGATATTTGTACAACGGGTGGGGATGGGGGACACGGTGGGGCCGCCTCCAGAAAGTTGGGAAAGTGAGCCTCGTGCTTCGAGGGCTAACTCCGGGGCCCTGCCTCCCCCGCCTGGCCTGAGTCCTCGCCTGGCCTCTGTCGGCAGGTACTGGGCATCTCTCAGAAACCTGGTCGTCTCTCTCCTCAACTCCATGAAGTCCATCATCAGCCTGTTGTTTCTCCTTTTCCTGTTCATTGTCGTCTTCGCCCTTTTGGGAATGCAACTCTTCGGCGGCCAGTAAGTCCTTCACAGGAATTCCAACCCCTGGTTCCCTGGGGTCAGGCTCAGGGCATCCAGAGGCCCACATTCCCCTCCACCATGCAGGCTGCCTTCCTTGTAGCCCAGACACCTATTGTGGTCACCCAGATGAGCAGGGCCCTGGGTACCACTCAGGGTTTCCTGGGGACAGAGATGATGGAGGCATTCGTTTCCTTGGAGATGAGATACTGAGCCACGCCCTCAGAGCACCTGGGGTGGGGCCAATGTAAAATGTCCGTGTCCTCCCTGCAGGTTTAATTTCGATGAAGGGACTCCTCCTACCAACTTCGATACTTTTCCAGCAGCAATAATGACGGTGTTTCAGGTACGGCCTCCACCTGGCCCCATGGGCCAACGCCTCTCAGTGTCACAGGTGAAAGTGCCTACTCCACATCCAAGGGGCTTCCCTGAACTCCTCCTTCTCTACCTTGCCTTTTCATACCACTTTAATGTACAGATTTTATGGTTATCATTATTCAAATATGGTGAGGCCAACAGATCAGAAGATGAATGTCACTGGAAAGAGTTTGTGGCTGGGCATGGTGGCTCACGCCTATAATCCCAGCACTTTGGCCAGGTGTGGTGGCTCACACCTGTAATCCCAACACTTTGGGAAGCCCATGTAGGCAGATCACTTGAGATCAGGAATTCGAGACCAGCCTGGCCAACATGGTGAAACCCCATCTCTACTAAAAACACAAAAATTAGCCGGGCGTGGTGTCACATGCCTGTAATCCCAGCTACTTGGGAGGCTGAGGCAGGAGAATTGCTTGAACCTGGGAGACGGAGGTTGCAGTGAACCAAGATCGTGCCATTGCACTTCAGCCTGGGCAACAGAGTGAGACTCCATCTTTAAAAATAAATAGATAAATAAATAAATAAATACACTTTGGGAGGTCAAGGTGGGAGGGCTACTTGAGGCCAGGAGTTTGAGACCAGTCTAGGCAACATAGTGAGACTCCATCTCTACAAAAAAAAATAATAATAATAATTAGCTGGGCATGGTGATGCATACCGCCTAGCTACTGGGGCAGCTAAAGTGGAAGGATCGCTTGAGCCCAGGAGGTTGAGGCTGCAGTGAGCTACAATCATACTACTGTACTCCAGCCTGGGCAAGAGAGCAAAGCCCTATCTCAAAAACAAAAAGAAAGTTTGCTATACTCGCAGATCCTCAGAGAAGGAACACACCATGCAGGACCAAGCAGGGAAGCAACAGGGTCAAGCAGGAAGAGAAGGAAAATCTGGGCAAGAGCCTTGACTGTGGTTTCCATGGGAAGGAATGGGTGAGGCAGAGTAAACAGCTCAAGAATGGCTAGTTTGGTTCATTTCAGTGGACCCTGGGGCAGAGGAGATGTTCCTACTTGTCTAGGACCTGACCTTGGGGTGTTAGGGCAGGTGGATAGTGTTGGGAAGGTAAAGGAAGTGGTTGGGATATGGGCTGGTTAGGATATTGTTTGGTTTGCATTTGAAAAGCCTGCTCAGGGCTAAATTGTTCACTACCGCTAGGGACTGGCTAGTGCTGGACAGGGCAGTCCCTCCAGAGTCAGCAAGACCCCAGATGTATCAGAATAAAGAAAATAAAATGCATGGCCAGGCCAGTGAGGTGATTCATGCCTGTAATCTCAGCACTTTGGAAGACCAAGGCGGGAGGATTGCTTGAGCCCAGGAGTTTGAGGCTGCAGTGAGCTCCAGCCTGGGCCACAGAGCAAGACCCTGTCTCTTCACAAAAAAAAAGGCAGAGAAACAAACAAACAAAATAAATGGCTAATACACCCACCAAATCCGAAGATACCTTGGTCTCATATTCCAGGGTGATCAACTCAAAGCAACTCCTGCGCCCATGTGGGCACATTCCCTGAGGCTTGGAACTGGCCCAGCCGGGACCTTCAGAGCATCTCTGGTGGATTCTTTCTCTTTGGGGGACTGAGGGTGTATAGAAAATGTGACTTCACTGTCTCCTTCTCCTGGGGAGGTAGCTTCTAAATGAGACCCCTAGACAGGGAGTTGAAGAGGAAATCTTCCATGAAGGGAAGTTCTGAGCCCCCACATAAGCAATTTTTTTTTTTTTTTGAGATGGAGTCTCTCTCTGTTGCCAAGGCTGGAGTGCAGTGGCGTGATCTCAGCTCACCAAAACCTCTGCCTCCTGGATTCAAGCCATTCTCCTGCCTCAGCCTCCCCAGCAGCTGGGTCTACAGGTGTGCACCACCATGCCTGGCTAATTTTTGTATTTTTAATGGAGACAGAGTTTAACTATGTTGGCCAGGCTGGTCTCAAACTCTTGATTTCGTGATCTGCCTGCCTTGGCCTCCCAAAGTGCTGGAATTATAGGCATGAACCACCTCACCCGGCCCATAAGCCATTATTAATAGCACTGATTACTAGTCATGTATCTTTAGCTCAGAGGTTCTCACCCAAGGGCACGTCTGTCCTGCAAGGACATGTAGCAATGTCTGCAAGCATTGTTGGTTGTCATAGCTAGGGAGGGGGTACTACAGGCATCTGGTGGGTGGAGACTAGGAATGCTACTCAACATCCTACAATGCACAGGACAGCCCCAAATAGAATAATCTGGCCCCAAATATCAGCAGTGCTGAGGCTTAGAAACCCTCTTTTAGCAGATTAATGTTTTGGGAGTTCTTTAACTATACTTTATCCTCATGGAAATATGGATAGAAGGAAGGAAGTTGGATTTTTTTAAAGGAGCATGTAGGTGCTGTTTGAATATCCTCTTGGTTCTTTCAATATGCATCAGCAAAACTTCTATCTGTCAACACCTAATCCTTTACCTTGGTCTTTCTCTGGTCCCCTGCTCTGCCCCCAAGGAACTGCAGTCCAGTAGTACTGTGAATTTTTTGCACCACACCCTAAAAGGAGCAGCGTTGGTGGATAAATACCCCAGCTCCCTCACCCTCAGGTGGGATGACCTCCAGAGCTCCCTAGCAAGACCGAGCCCCGGTTACCTACAGTGGAAACTCGCTTGATAACATATTGTTTATATTCCACCCTCTTTTCCCTTTCTCACTTCTCCTCTCCCCTACTGGTGGTTCCTGAGATCACCTCCCAGATAAACCACTTACACCTGAACCCTTGTTCCAGGGTCTGCCTCAGGCAGGGGGACCCCAAACATGTCTTTGTGCTACATTTGTGCTTTCCACATAGTAGTTTATTTAATCATCACCATGACTACACGAGGAACACGGGTAAATATTAAAATCCTGTCTTAGTCTGCTCAGGCTGCCATAACAAAATACCACAGACTGGGTGGCTTATACAGGAAACATTTATTCTCTCACAGTTCTAGAGGCCGGGAAGTCCAAGATCGAAGTGTTAGCAGGGTTAGTTCCTGGTGGGGTCTATCTTCCTAGCTTGCAGATAGCCACCTTCTTGCTGTGTCCTCATATGTCAGAGAGAGAGAGAGTTCTGGTGTTTCTTCCTGTTCTTTTTTTTCTTTTCTTTTTTTGAGACAAAAATCTCAAAAAAAGAAAAATTTTTTTTTAGGCAAATCACATTTTTTTTTGTCGCCCAGGCTGGAGTGCAGTGGCGCAATCGTAGCTCACAGCAGCCTCAAACTCCTAGGTTCAAATGATCCTCCCACTTCAACCCGTTGAGTAGCTGGGACTACAGATGTACACCAGCTATTTTTTTATTATTATTATTATTTGTAAAGAAGGGGTCTTGCTATATTGCCCAGGCTAATCTTGAAGTCCTGGGCTCAAGTGATCCTCCCACCTCGGCCTCCCAAAGTACTGGGATTGCAGGCATGCGTCATGGCATGCGGTCTCTTCCTGTTCTTATAAGGGCACTAATACCATCATGAAGTCCCCCATGACCTCGTCTAACCCTAGTTACCTCTTAAAGGCCCCATCTCCAAATACCATCCCATTATAGGTTAGGGCTTCAACACATAAATTTGGAAGGGAACACAATTTAGTCCATAGCAAATCCCCTTAATCACATCAGGTAAGACAGAGTGACGGGAGGGTTTGTGACTCCTCCAGGGTTCCGTTTTCCTAGAAGCCAGGCTAAGAGCCACTGAATGCAGGAACAGCCCTTTCTACCCGCAAAGAAAGAGAAAAGCCAAGGAGAAGCCAACACAGTCTAGTTCCGCAAACCAGGCAGGATTGTTAAAGACCTCCTGGGCTTGGGGGTGGAGTGGGTGGATGCCGGCTCCACAACTGCGCCTCCGAGGGGCCCGTGGCTGAGAGGGGGTTGGCTGTGTGTTTCTTCCTCCCCTTTCAGATCCTGACGGGCGAAGACTGGAACGAGGTCATGTACGACGGGATCAAGTCTCAGGGGGGCGTGCAGGGCGGCATGGTGTTCTCCATCTATTTCATTGTACTGACACTCTTCGGGAACTGTATCCTTCATGGAGGGAGAGATGGGGACAGCCCTGGACCTCTGGCAGAGGAGAGGTGGCAGGGGCTCAAGGGCGGGTACTGAGAGACCCAGATACCCAGGGTCCAAGTGGTGTCCCACCAATGGTTGCTTTTCCTGACTCAGACATTTGCAGACACCCTCCTGAATGTGTTCTTGGCCATCGCTGTGGACAATCTGGCCAACGCCCAGGAGCTCACCAAGGTGGAGGCGGTGGGAGAATGTTTCTCTGGCAAAGTTACCACCTACCCATGGCAGATCAGGACGGGAGTAGGGGTGGGGGCGCGGGAACGGGGTCACAACTTTTGCCGGGGATGCACTGTGCAAAGAGAAGGCGCCTCTCCCCCCAACTCCCAGAAACAGACTGTCCCTCCTCAAGCAAATTCTACAGCCAAGAGGGTGGGAAGGGGGAAGGCAGTGAGGTCACTGCAGGAAACAGATGGCAAACTCAACCAAAAGGCCGTTTACAGGGAATAAGCAGGGTTTCCAAGGAATGATGTCGCCCCCAGCTAGTGGATGGGAGAGGGAGTGCTGTTATGGGGACCCAATAAGAGTTGGGGCCAAGGAAAAAGGGCTGCCACCAGCCCTGGGACCTTAGAGGACCCAGAACCATGGCAAGGCACAGATGGAATGACCAATAAATGTCCCCACCTTCTCTCTTCCTCTGGCTTCCCACTGGAGCCTCCCCTTAGCCAAACCTAGCATGTTAAGAGCTAGCCTCGGTCCAGCCTAAGCCCCTCCCCAAGGACCCTATTAAGTTAAGATTACATGTAACAGGTACAGGGTCTTCCTCTCAGCCCCGAGGTCGCCCTCAGCATTGCAGCCCCACCTCCAGTGCCTCGAGGTGTTCAGGACATGTTTGTGAAATTGAACCAAACTAAGCAGACGGTTGCCAACGCTCCATCTGCCGGCCCTGGCAGGAGGGAGAGAGAGTTTCCCGGCCCCAGCTCCCACTGGAGGGCAGCGGAAGCCTCTGCCATCCCAAGCACACGGCCACGAGCCTGGCCACTGTGGAGCCGGCTGGCATGGCTGAGCCGAGGGCTGATCCAGCCATGAGCTCATCCAAGTTCCAAGAGTCCATCCTCAGGGGCTGGTGCAGGAGGGTAGGAGACGGGGAGGGAGAAAGGCCAGCTCATTTATCTCCTGGGAGGTGTGGACATTCTTCTCCAGACCCACATTCTTTCTTTCATTGATCCTACAAGCATTTCTTGGTCATTTAATATGTGTTTTTAATCCTATTCAATCATCATGGAAATCTTAGGAAGCAAGCTCTCTGAGCCCCATTTTATAGATTTCATCATTCAGTAAGCACTTAATGAGCACCTACTGTGTGACCAAGACCCTAGTCTAGGACTTAGGGATTAAGTAGTGAACCAAAAAAGGCAAAAATCTCTGTCTTCATGGAGCAGGGATTCAAGAGGGGAGACACACAAGAAACAAGAGAAATTTGTAAACATATGTAGCTTGTCAGTTGGTGATAAATGCGACAGAGAAAAATTCAGTAGGGAAAGTCGGGGAGAGTTGGAATTTTAGATGAGATACGTGTCGCACAGAGAGGTTGAGAGACTTGCCCAAGGCCACACAGCAGTAAGTTGTGGAGCTGGGATTTGAACCCAGGCTGTCTGGGTCTGCAGCTTGTGCTCTTAACTGCTGTGTACCAGTTGCTTGAATTTGAGCATGTTTCCTGCTCACTTGGGAACCTGTGGGACATGCAGATTCCAGAGTCCAGCCCTGGTTCTATAGATTCTTTGGGGGAGCCTGGGGATCTGCATTTTAGGTGTTTTTGAGGCAGATGGTCCAGAGACCTGGCTCTGAAAAATGCTGGGAATGGTGCCAGGAGGGGTGGGGGTGGCCCTGTGAGAGCAGGGTGGCCAGCCAGATCCCATCTCCATGTTGTCTCTGACAGTGTCCTGATCTGACCATTTCCAAGGTGGTAAGGTTGCTCCCCGTTCTAGTAATTCGGAGCACAGCGGGAGAGCTGTCCTGCAATGCCATGACTTTTCTTATGGGCGGGTTCATTTCTGGCCATTTCTTTCTCGTTGCTTTTTCTTTGCTTTTTCTTTGTTGGCTTTTCTGTTTTACGAATGAGGCCCTGCATGAAGGCTGAAGAAGGATTTAAAGTCCAAAACGTCTTTTCTGTATGTATTTTAGAACATCTTCCCCATTCTCCTCCTCTCTGAACCTAACCACCAGTGAGCAGCCGCACCCTGGGCAGTTGGCTGTAGCCCGAGTGCCCCTGCTCTCCTTTCCCCACCGCCTTCCTGTCGTGGGGGCTGGGAATATAAATTCCTCTCCTGATTCTCTTTCTGGGGGCTGTTGACAGTGCATGGCATGGGCCATCGGATGCCAGGCTCTTCTGTGTGTGAGGCTAGTTGGTGTTTTTTGAACGCTGGTTCAGAGAGTTCACATGGCTCAGAAAGTCTAGTGAGAGGAAAATCTTTGCGTTGCTTTCCAGCTCATTAAGACAGGATGCAGGGGCCAGGCACAGTGGCTCATGCCTGTAATCCCAGCACTTTGGGAGGCTGAAGCGGGAGGATCATTTGAGGCTAGAAGTTCAAGACCAGCCTGGGCAACATAGCGAGACCCTGTCTCTACCAAAAAAAAAAAAAAACAAAATTAAATGTATCTGGGCATAGTAGCATGCACCTGTAGTCCCAGTTGCTTGGGAGGCTGAGGTGGGAGGATTGCTTGAGTCCAGGAGTTCAAGGCTACAGTGAGCTATGATTGTGCCATTGTACTCCAGGATGGGCAACCAAGGGAAACTCTGTCTCTGAAAACAAACAAGCAAAAGAAAAAAGAAAAAAAAAAAAAAAAAAAAACCAGACTGCAGGAAAGTCTTCATTGTAGGAAGAGAAGGGACATTTTTATTTTTTGTCATCTGGCTGTGTGTTAAGATAGGCTTCATAATGAGTTAGATGTCAAGCTTATACACAGAGGGCATAGCAGTACACTTAACCAATAGCAGGTACCCATTCTGATTGGGGAGCCTTGGTTCTGATTGGTCGATACTCAAGCCAAACCTATTTTTAAATATTTCAAATGTTGCCCCTGGTCAGCAACAGAGTCAGAAGTGAGTCCCCAAGGCCTAGTTCCTGTTTTGTGAACAAAGATTCCATGTGCCTTTTAGGACGAGCAAGAGGAAGAAGAAGCAGCCAACCAGAAACTTGCCCTACAGAAAGCCAAGGAGGTGGCAGAAGTGAGTCCTCTGTCCGCGGCCAACATGTCCATAGCTGTGTAAGTGCCCCTAATCCCTGGGATGCTACCCCGGCTCCTCAACCTCCACGCTATCCCAGGCATAGATTTGGGAAGCATTAGGGGTGGTCCTTGACAGAATTGAGCTTTAGGAAGAGACACTTCTCGTCCTTCCACCCACTTTTACTCAATAAATATGTAGTTAGCAGCTGTTATGTACCCAGCACTGTTCTAACTTCTGGGTATACAGCATTAACAAGGAGAAAAAAAATCCCACCTGAGTGTAGCCATTCTATCAAGGGAAGGAGTCAATAAACTAGATAAATAAGTAAATTATATATTGTGTTGACGGTGATGGAACTACAGAGAAAGTAGGGGAGGAAAATAGAAAATGCTGGAAGTGGCCGGGCGCAGTGGCTCAAGCCTGTAATCCTAGCACTTTGGGAGGCCGAGACGGGCGGATCACGAGGTCAAGAGATCAAGACCATCCTGGCTAACACGGTGAAACCCCGTCTCTACTAAAAAAATACAAAAAACTAGCCAGGCGAGGTGGCGGGCGCCTGTAGTCCCAGCTACTTGGGAGGCTGAGGCAGGAGAATGGCATAAACCTGGGAGGCGGAGCTTGCAGTGAGCTGAGATCTGGCCACTGCGCTCCAGCCTTGGCAACAGAGCGAGACTCCGTCTCAAAAAAAAAAATAAGAAAATGATGGAAGTGAAGACAGTTGTGATTTTAAACAAAGTTGTCAGGGAAGGCATCACCTAGAATAGGGGTCACCAGTCCCTGGACTGTGGACTGGTACCAGTCTGAGACCTATTAGGAATGGGGCCGCACAGCAGGAGGTGAACAGTGGGCAAGCAAGCATTACCGCCTGAGCTCCACCTGCTGTCAGATCAGTAGGCGGCATTAGATTCTCATAGGAACACGAACACTGTTGAGAACTGTGCATCTGAGGGATCTAGGTTGCGTGCCCCTTTTAAGAATCTAATGCCTGAGGATCTCAGGTGAAACCGTTTCATCCCAAAACCACCCCCCACACCTGGGTCTGTGGAAAAACTGTCTTCCACAAAACTGGCCCCCAGTGCCAAAAAGGTTGGGGACTATTCACCTAGAAGGTTACATGGCCTGAAGGAGGTGAACACGGAGGAGCCATTGGGGGGCCTGGGGAAGAGTATCCCAGGCAGAGGGAAGAGCATGGGCAACGGCCCTGAGTCAGGAACATGCCTGATGTGAAGGAGGCCTGTGTGACTGGAATCGAATAGTAAGTGTGAGGAGGTGAGGGCAAGGAGGTGACAGGCAGATTACACAGGGCCTTCTGGGTCAGGGGGAGGACTTGGGCTTTTGCTCCTAGTCAGGTGGGAGCCATGGAGGGTTCTTGAGCAGAGGAGGCTGGGCCCTGATTCAGATGCTCACAGGCTCCTTCTAGCATCCAGTGGGGAGTAGAGGGTGGAGAGCAGGAGTAGGAGGCTGAGATGTGGGTTGGTTAGCCTGGGCCATCCGTCCAAGCTACAGTGCCTACCAATGCTCTAAGTCCTGTGAACACCCCACTGCAGGAAAGAGCAACAGAAGAATCAAAAGCCAGCCAAGTCCGTGTGGGAGCAGCGGACCAGTGAGATGCGAAAGCAGAACTTGCTGGCCAGCCGGGAGGCCCTGTACAATGAAATGGACCCGGACGAGCGCTGGAAGGCTGCCTACACCCGGCACCTGCGGCCTGACATGAAGACGCACTTGGACCGGCCGCTGGTGGTGGACCCGCAGGAGAACCGCAACAACAACACCAACAAGAGCCGGGCGGCTGAGCCCACCGTGGACCAGCGCCTCGGCCAGCAGCGCGCTGAGGACTTCCTCAGGAAACAGACCCGCTACCACGATCGGGCCCGGGACCCTAGCGGCTCGGCGGGCCTGGACGCACGGAGGCCCTGGGCGGGCAGCCAGGAGGCCGAGTTGAGCCGGGAGGGACCCTATGGCCGCGAGTCGGACCACCACGCCCGGGAGGGCAGCCTGGAGCAGCCCGGGTTCTGGGAGGGCGAGGTCGAGCGAGGCAAGGCCGGGGATCCCCACCGGAGGCACGTGCACCGGCAGGGGGGCAGCAGGGAGAGCCGCAGCGGGTCCCCGCGCACGGGCGCGGACGGGGAGCCCCGGCGGCATCGCACGCACCGCAGGCCCGGGGAGGAGGGCCCGGAGGACAAGGCGGAGCGGAGGGTGCGGCACCGCGAGGGCAGCCGGCCGGCCCGGGGCG
>NW_016811775.1:229034-275386 GCF_001698545.2 Rhinopithecus bieti
TAAATAAATAAATAAAATAAATAAATAAATAAAAATGAGCCGGGCACGGTGGCTCACACCTGTAATCCCAGCACTTTGGGAGGCCAAGGCAGGCAGATCACAAGGTCAGGAGATCGAGACCATCCTGGCTAACACAGTGAAACCCCGTCTCTATAAAAATACAAAAAATTAGCCAGGCGTGGTGGCGGGCACCTGTAGTCCCAGCTACTCGGGAGGCTGAGGCAGGAGAATGGTGTGAACCTGGGAGGCGGAGCTTGCAGTGAGCCACTGCACTGCAGCCTGGGCAGCAGAGCCAGACTCTGTCTCAATAAATAAATAAATAAATAAATAAATAATGTTAGAAAGCTTTTGAGGCATCTTCCAGGCCAGCACCGTATCCATTCAGAACCAGCATCCTCTTTTTCATAACAATATTTTGTAATACTTTCTAGAAGATGCTATAGTGATTCTGCATATAGGGACTCAACAACTTACCCATTAAAATAGACAGTGTAGACATTTAGTCTACACTGTCTACACTACATAATTGTCCTATTACAAATAACCTGCGCTTAGTCCTCTTTTATATTACCATCAGGGCATAATATCGATTTTTTTAATGATGGGTTTAAGTGATCCTGTTGGATGACATATGAACTAGGCCAACACTTCACAAAATCTAATGTGTATGTGAATCCCCAGGGATCTCGTTAAAACACCACTTGTAATTCTGTAGGGCTGAGGACTCAGTGGAGCCTGAGATTCTGCATTTGTAACGAGCTCCCAGGTGAGGCTGATACTACTGGTCCAGGGACTGCATTTTGAGTAATGAGACTCTGGAGGACATAGTGAAGTAATTTTGATATGTACACCCACACACAAAATCACTATGAAGTGACAGGCACAAATGATCACTGACTCTGGGTTGTGTGGACAATTCAAACCACATGAGGGGAGTTGCCAACAGTGTCAAGATGTTCCACAATGGGCCGGGCGCAGTGGCTCACACCTGTAATCCCAGCACTTTGGGAGGCCAAGGCGGGTGGATCACAGGGTCGGAAGATCGAGACCATCCTGGCTAACACGGTGAAACCCCGTCTCTACTAAAAATACAAAAAAATTAGCCGGGTGTGGTCGCAGGTGCCTGTAGTCCCAGCTGCTGGGGAGGCTGAGGCAGGAGAATGGCGTGAACCCGGGAGGCGGAGCTTGCAGTGAGCCGAGATTGCGCCAGTGCACTCCAGCCTGGGCGATCAAGACTCTGTCTCTAAATAAATAAACAGAAAAAGAAAGAAGCCCAAACAAACTAAAAGCACAGGTAATTACAAGCAAGATTTTTCAACTCTTTGAGGGACATTAGAAAGTCATGAAGGGGGCCAGGCGCGGTGGCTCAAGCCTGTAATCCCAGCACTTTTGTGATCCGAGATGGGCGGATCACGAGGTCAGGAGATCGAGACCATCCTGGCTAACACGGTGAAACCTCGTCTCTACTAAAAATACAAAAAACTAGCCGGGCGAGGTAGCGGTCGCCTGTAGTCCCAGCTACTCCGGAGGCTGAGGCAGGAGAATGGCATAAACCCGGGAGGCGGAGCTTGCAGTGAGCTGAGATCCGGCCACTGCACTCCAGCCCGGGCGACAGAGCAAGACTCCGTCTCAAAAAAAAAAAAAGAAAGTCACGAAGGGGAAAAGATAAGCCTTTCCCGTATGGGACTGTCCTGTACGTGGTAGGGTATTTAGTATGACTGCCTACCGTTCTCTAAGTGCCTATGGTGCCCCTCAATCATTATGTTATTGGGTTTCCACATAGTTCTATAACACCTTCCTGAACGCCGTTGTTCTAGGTCATTCTTTCACTTCAGTCTTCTCCTATGGATTTATGCATTCATTCAGTTAGTATTTACTAAGTGCCTATTATATTCTAAGCTCTTGCTGTGAGTTCAGTCATGTAACTACAGGTGAAGTGGTCTGAGGCATTCTGAGAAATACGACCAAGAAACTGCTTCCAAGGTCTCAGCAGGTTTTCAGAGGAGCAATCCGAGAAGGGAGTAGAGTGTTTCAGTCTAACAACAGCATGTGCAAAGGCTCTGGGGTGGACCAGAAGGAGGCCAGTTTGCAGGACACGAATAGTGACAAGAAAGTGAGGGACAAAGAAATTGAAGGTGCATTGATGAGACTCTGAGGCCTTCAGTCACTCAGGGGAATGAGAGGTCAAAAAGGGAGTTTAGGTGGAATAAAGTGTTTACCACAGCAGTCTATATATAGTAAAGACCAATGAAGAGCCAGGTACAGGCCAGTGTGATGGTTCGTGCCTGTAATCCCAGCACTTTGGGAGGCCGAAGCAGGTGGATCACCTGAGGTCAGGGGTTCGGGACCAGCCTGGCCAACGTGGCGAAACCCTGCCTCTACTAAAAACACAAAAAATTAGCCAGGCGTGGTGGTGGACGCCTGTAATCCCAGCTACTCGGGAGGCTAAGGCACAAGAATCGTCCCAGGAGGTGGAGGTTATAGTAAGCTGAGACCACACCACTGCACTCCAGCCTGGGCAACAGTACAAGACTCTGTCTCAAAAAAAAAAAAAAAAAAAAAAAGCCAGGTACAGTGGTGTGCACCTGTAATCCCAGCTACTCAGGAGGCTAAAGCAAAGGATTGCTTGAGCCCAGGAGTTTGAGACCAACCTGGGCATTTAGAGAATGGGAGGCTGGTATATTAAATACCCTACCATGTACAGGACAATCTCATACGGAAATGAATTATCCTTTCCTCTTCATGACTTTCTAATGCTCCTCACACAGGTGAAAAATCTTGCTTGTAATTATTTGTGCCTTTAGTTTGTTGGTTTATTTAGGGGTTTTTTTTGTTGTTGTTGTTTTTTGTGAGTCAGGGTCTTGCTCTGTTGCCCGGGTTGGATTGCAGTGGCATTGCTCATTTTAGAAATGAGCAAGACCTCATTTCTGAAAAAAAAAGAAAGACCACTGATTATTAATTACTCTTACTATTGTTACTAATATTACTATTATTATCAGCCTTATTAACAGATCCAGTATTATTGAAGGAGGCAGAGTGACAGGGACAGAATGTCTCTCCCTAACAATATGCCAGGAAGAGTTTTTGAAAGACAATAGTATGGCCGGGCGCGGTGGCTCACGCCTGTAATCCCAGCACTTTGGGAGGCCGAGACAGGCAGATCACGAGGTCAGGAGATCGAGACCATCCTGGCTAACATGGTGAAACCCTGTCTCTACTAAAAATACAAAAAATTAGCCGGGTGTGCTGGCGGGCGCCTGTAGTCCCAGCTATATGGGAGGCTGAGGCAGGAGAATGGCGTGAACCCGGGAGGCGGAGCTTGCAGTGAGCCGAGATCGCGCCACTGCACTCCAGCCTGGGTGACAAAGCGAGACTCCGTCTCAAAAAAAAGAAAGAAAACAGTAAACATTGGAGATTACAAAAGCAACAAAGCCTAGTTGTGAAAGGCAAGGACTTTGGGGCAGGCAGTCCCATTCCTGCCCTATCACTTCCAGGCTGTGTGACTTTCAGAATTTCACTCCTCCTCTCTGGGCCTCCATTTCCTCATCCATAAAATGGGGATAAGAATAGTAGCTACCTCCTACTCTGGGTACAAGATTTAACTGAGTTAGTACATGTAAAATGCTTTGAGTAGGTCCTGGCTTATAACAAGAGCTCAATAAATGTTAGCAATTGTTTTGTAGAATTTTGGGGTCTCACTACGTTGCCCTGGCTGGTGTCAAACTCCTGGCCTCAAGAAATTCTCCCACTTTGGCCTCCAAAAGTGCTGGATTTACAGGCATGAGATACTGTGCCTGACCACGTTAGCTATTATTAATATGAATATTATTAGTACTCAGTGAATGCTATTTTTAACAGTAGTAGTAAGCACTCAGTAAGTGTCAGCTAATACTGTTATTAATACTCTCATCAATAAACATAAAAAAAATAAGGACCCAGCTTGCCCAAATCCCACAGATGGTTCCTGCTCCTTCTCTTCTTCAGAGGAAGAAAATATCTCCCCACTTTCACCCCCAGAGCCTCAGCTAGCCAGACCCCCATTCTGAACCAGGAGAGCACTGCTAACTCCATTATGAATAGACACATCAAACAATCTGGCCGGGAGAGGCATTATTCATTTGGCTGATAAAGAGGTTCTAAGGCTCTTTGGAAATAAAACTTCATGAAGATTCATGCACTTTAAGAGGAAAAAAAAAAATCCAAGATAACGTCATTCATTCTGCTTTAAAAAAAAAAAGTGGCAAAGAAAAACCTTCTTTGGAGAATATAAATAACAAAAGCACATTTTAGGTCTATGTTGTAGGCAAAAGCCAGTGGCCTTCCCGAGGTCCCTGGCCCTTGGCCATGTTTCCTCTTCTTAATCCCAGCCCATTCCTTGAGGCCCCTTTTTGCCAATAACGTTATCCCTGTGCTTTTTCATTCTTCAGCATATTGTAATCTTTTTTTTTTTTTTTTTTTTTTTTGAAGAGAGAGTGTCGCTCCTGTCCAGCCCAGGGCTGGAGTGCAGTGGTCGTGAATCTCTGTCTCCCACTGCAGTTCTGCCTCCCCAGGTTCAGCTCCATTCTCCTGCCTCAGCCTGCGCCCGATGATAGCTGGGACTACAGGGCCACCGCACCTCGCCCGGCATAGTTTTTGTTTTTTTTTTTTGTAATTTTTTTTAGTAGAGGACCTGGGTTTCACCTGTGTTAGCGCAGGATGGTCTCCCATCTCCTGACCTCGGTGATCCCACGCACTTCTGTCCCAAAAGTGCTGGGATTACAGGCGGAGCCACCCGTGGCCCTGGGCTGCATATTGACTAATTTTTTTTTTTTTTGAGATACAGTCTGGCTTTGTCACCCAAGTCCCGGAGTACAGTAGTGGTGCAGTCACGGCTCACTGCAGCCTCGACTTCCTGGACTCAGGTGATTCTCCCACCTCAGCCTCCTGAGTAGTTGGGAACTACAGGCATGCACCGCCATGCCTGGCTAATCTTTTGTATTTTTTGTAGACACAGGGTTTTGCCATGTTGCCAAGGCTGGTCTCCAACTCCTGGGTTCAAGCGATCCTTCCACCTCAGCCTCCCAAAGTGCTGGGATTATAGGAGTGAGCTACTTTGCCAGGCCGATCGTATTTTTTTTTCCTTTTTATTCACTTTGTCTTCTCCTCATTCCTACCTTCATCTGTCTTTCAGTGGCCCACTCCAGTGAAAAGTGGACTGACGCACATTCTATTTCATATAATTCAATGGCTGCTGGCCGCAGATCCTCCATACCAGGTGGCCAAGCCCAGTGGCCCTGCAGGGTGAACAAAATGAGGGTGGAACTTTCCCAGACTCTCAGTAAAAATCGGTGGAGGACAGAGCGTCTGCCTCTCCCTTGAAGCCAGGCAGTGCCTCCTCCCAGGCCTGTCTGGGTGCAAAGGGAACTTTTGCCAAGACCTGCTCCACTCTAGAATTCTTATCTCTGCTGTTCGCATCCTATTCCACCTGCATCTGTCACCATGACAACCCACTCCCCAAAAGGAACAGGAAGAGAGATGCTGGACTTTTGACCTCCACAGTTTATCCTGCATGGGGGCAGGGGGTGGTTAATTCTTTAGCACTCTAATTCTTACGGCACCCCCAATGGGCCCTAGTTTTTTGTTTATTTGTTTGTTTGTTTGTTTGTTTGTTTAGAAACAGAGTCTTGCTGTTACCCAGGCTGGAGTGCAGTGGCACAATCGTAGCTCACCATAGCCTCGAACTCCTGGATTCAATTTGTCTTCCCACCTCAGCCTCCCAAGTAGCTGGAACTGCAGCCTCATGCAACCACGCCCAGCTAATTTTTTTTTTTTTTTTTTTAGAGATGGGGTCTCACTATGTTGCCCAGACTGATCTCAAACTCCTGGACTCAAGCAATCTTCCTTCCTCAGCCTCCCAAAGTGCTAGGATTACAGGCGTGAGCCACAGTACCAAGCTGCCCGATTAAAGCATTGAACACCAGAGAGCCCAGTTCAGCTGTTTTCCAGCTGGGTAACACTGGGCAAATGACTTTTCCTCTCTGAACCTCAGTCTCTTCCTCTGACATGGGGCCAATCACTATACCCATCTCAGATGCTGGTGGTTGCAGGGATGAAATGAGTTAATACGTGAGGTCCTTAGGACAGGGGGATGGGGACACGAGGTGAGCAATAAACAGGGACTGCTGTTATTATCACCCCCACATAATCTGATCTCGGGGTCTGAGTGTGCCCCAGGCGAGGTGTCCGCAGTCCTCCGCAGAAGGATGCCAAAGTGATTAGCTGGCACGAGAATGCCGTGCAGAGCAGGTGTTATGCAACTGGCCGCCTATTCCAGGCAGAGGATGCCAGATCCCCAGGGGGAAGGGGGAAGAGGGAAGGGGCCCAGTTTCAACGTTTTCTGCCCCTTTTGAGTTCTCCTTGGAGACACTTTGGAAATGAAACCTCCTGGAAATTGATATTAGGCCTCTGCAGGCTGAGCTGGTTAAAATTTCCCCACGAACAACCAACAGAAACTCTATGAGGAAGCAAAAACAAGACAAACATTGGCAGACCCTTTTCCATCCGCTCTCGGTAGATGGTATTCCTCTAAGAAAATGCCCCCACGAGTTTCTCCATGGCCGCTTGAGCTGGTGGCCAAAGGGTTTAGGTTCTCTTTGAAATTATAACTTAACTGGGCCTGCTTTATGGGAGGGATATCTCTCTCTTAAATGTGTGTATATATATACAGGGCCAGGCGTGGTGGCTCACACCTGTAATCCTAGCACTTTGGGAGGCCAAGGCAAGTGGATCACTTGAGCCCCAGGAGTTCAATACCAGCCTGAATAACATAGTGAGACCCTCTCTCTACAAAAATTAATAAAAGTAACCAGGCACAGCAGTGTGTGCCTGCAATCCCAGCTACCTGGGGTGGGAGGATTGCTTGAGCCCAGGATTTAAAGGTTGCAGTGAGCTATGATCACACCACTGCATTTCAGCCTGGGCAACAGAGCAAGACCCTGTCTCTTAAAAATTTATTATTATTATTATTATACACACACATACCCACACACACGCATTACAGATGATGAGAAAATACTCTCAGCCAGGTTTTCACGTGATACACAACTTCTCAAAAAGCATCACAAGCAGCTTAGAACTTTCTTTGTGGACTGTCCAAGATGTTGAGGAAATATTGGTTTAGAATTTACCTCATTTAGGCCAGGTACGGTGGCTCACACCTGTAATCCTAGCACTTTGGGAGGCCAAGGCCAGCAGATCTCTTGAAGCCAGGAGTTTTAGCCCGGCCAACATGGCAAAATCTTGTCTTTACTAAAAATACCGAAAAAAAAAATTAGCTGGGTGTGGTGGCACACACCTGTAGTCCCAGCTACTCTGGAGGCTGAGGCAAGAGAATCACTTGAACCTGGAAGGCAGAGGTTGCAGTGAGCCGAGATCACCGAGATCGCACATTACACTTCAGCCTGGGTGACAGCAAGACTCCATCTCAAAAAAATAAGACAGATAAGATAAATATATATAATGTATATTATATATATATATAATAGAAACTACAAAACAAGTGATCTTTGTATGTTTCCAAAATATAACAGCGGGACAGGCATAGGATAGACATTCCTATTGTAAAAGGGAGAAATTGGAAGGGATAAAGAGGTCACTAGTCCTAAGCAAGTGCTAAATCCAGCAAGACAAATCCCATTAGGTTTCAAGGCCTGAGAATAATCCTCGGTGACTCTCAGCTCATTAACATACTTAGTTCTCAGAGCCAGACTCAATGAGGTTACGGCCCCCATGTTATGGATCAGGAACTGAGGCTAAGTAACTCACTGGAGATTATGTGGTAAAGAATGTCCAGGATCGGCCAGGTACGGTGGCTCACACCTGTAATCCCAGCACTTTGGGAGGCCAAGGCGGGCGGATCACGAGGTCAGGAGATCGAGACCATCCTGGCTAATACCGTGAAACCCCGTCTCTACTAAAAATACAAAAAATTAGCCGGGCGTGGTGGCCGGCACCTGTGGGAGGCTGAGGCAGGAGAATGGCATGAACCCGGGAGGCGGAGCTTGCAGTGAGCCGAGATAGCGCCACTGCACTCCAGCCTGGACGACAGAGCGAGACTCCATCTCAAAAAAAAAAAAAAAAAGAAGGTCCAGGATCATTGCTTCAGTCTCCGGGATATGGAGAAGATTCTACTCCTGTTATCCCAAATTTTAAAATGTGGGAACTAAGGCTCAGAGAGGTTAAGCAAACCACACAGGGTCACACAGCTAGTGATGTTGCCGAAATTTCCCCGGGTGTACTGGCTCATGCCTATAATCCCAGCATTTTGAGAGACTGAGGCAAAAGGATTGCTTGAGCCCAGGAGTTTGAGACCAGCCTGGGAAATATAGTGAGACCTCATCTCTATAAAAAGAATAATTAAACAGTTAGCTAGGCATGGTGGCATGCACCTATTGTCCCAGCTACTCGGGAGGCTGAGGTGGGAGGATTGCCTGAGCCTGGGAGGTGGAGATTGCAGTGAGCTGAGATCACGCCAGTGCACTACAACCTGGGTGACAGAGTGAGACCCTGTCAAAAAAATTTTTTTAAAAAGGCATTGCCGAGATTCGAACCCAGGTTCAGCCTGTCTTCTGAAATGTCACTCTATGACCCACTCACGAAACTGAGAAGGCAGAAAGTTGCTTGGACCTGCCCATTTGCCCTGTGCGGTCTCAGAGAAACAGTGGAACTGCCTCGGTTTCTCCTTCCGGGAAGTATTAATAGAAGCATCCCACTTACCTACTTTGGTCTGAAAATAAATTAGCTTGTCTCTCTTCCGCTTACTAAAAACACCCTGGGTTTTGCACGTTCAAATGCAAAATAAAATGAGGAGAATGGTGCTGGTAGTTTCGCCAGTGGGAAGCCCTCTGGGGAAAGCCAGCCTTTGATTTATTATTTATTTATTTATTATTTCTAGGTAGATTTGTGGGAAACCAGAGCTGTGTTGTCCAGGGGGTCTATAGACCGGAAGGCATCAGATGGGCTACTAAGTGAGTCTTTGTCAACCTGCAGATGGCAGGAGGCAGCACCCAGGTGTCCGTGGCTTGGAGACGCAAGGGTTGATGGGAGGTCTGAGGCTGTGGGATCTCTCCTGGAGCCTCAGTATCCTCATCTAGATAATGGGGACATTCTGGCCAGGTGCGGTGGTTCACTCCTGTAATCCCAGCACTTTGGGAGGCCGAGGCGGGTGAATCACTTGAGGCCAGGAGTTCAAGCAGCCTGGGCAACATGGCGAAGCCCTGTCTCTACTGAAAATAGAAAAACTAGCTGGGCATGGTGGTGCACGCTGGTAATCCCAGCTATTCGGGAGGCTGAGGCATGAGGATCACTTGAATCCAGGAGGCAGAGGTTTCAGTGAGCCGAGATCCCGCCACTGCACTCCAGCCTGGGCAACAGAGTGAGACTCCGTCTCACTTAAAAAAAGAAAGAATGAAAAAAAAAGAAAATGGGGGTATTCATTTATTCGCTTATCATTTGACAGTAAGTTACCCAGCATTGACTGTGTGAGAGGCCCTGTACTAGGCAGTGAAAACTCAGCTATGAATAAGAAAGTTAAAAACAAGCTGGGCATTGTGGTTTACGCCTGTAATCCCAACATTTTAGGAGGCCGAGGAGGAAGAATCACTTGAACCCAGGAGTTTGAGACCAGCCTGGGCAACATAGTGAGACGCCAGTCTCTACAAAAAAAATTAAAAATTAGCCAGGCGCGTTGGCGCGAGCCTGTAGCCTCAGCTACCCAGAGGCTGAGATGGGAGGATCACTGGAGCCCAGAAGTTCAAGGCTGCAGTAAGCTATGATCCTGCCACTGCACTCCAGCCTGGACAACAGAGTGAGACCCTGTCTTGAAAAAAAAAAAAAAAAAGAGGCCAGGTGTGGTGGCTTACACCTGTAATCTCAGCACTTTGGGAGGCTGAGGTGGGTGGATCACTTAAGGTCAAGAATTCGAGACCAGCCTGGCCAAAATGGTGAAACCCCGTCTCTACTGAAATACAAAAAATTAGCCAGTCGTGGTGGTGGGTACCTGTAATCCCAGCTACTTGGGAGGCTGAGGCAAGAGAATCGCTTGAACCCGGGAGCCAGAGGTTGTAGTGAGCCAAGATCATGCCGCTGTATGACAGAGCAAGATTCCATCTTGGAAAAAAGAAAAAAGAAAGAAAGAAGGAAAAGAAGTAAGATGATGGGGAGTTGTGGAAACCTGTCAGTGGGCATGTGAAAGTCTTGACCTCTGACCAAGAATTGAACAGCCCCCTCTCAATTCCAGGCGCTACAGGGATCTGGGACACAACTTCCCCGTGACCAAATTGTACCCTTTCCTTTTCTTTTTTTGTTTTTTTTGTTTGTTTGTTTGTTTGTTTTTTTGATGACAGGGTCTCACTCTGTCACCCAGGCTGAAGTGCAGTGGGACGATCACAGCTGTCTGCCGCCTCAACCTCCCAGGCTCAAGCAGTGCTCCCACTTCAGCCTCCCAAGTAGCTAGAACTACAGGCACACACCACCATGCCTGTCAGTTTATACATTTTTTGTAGAAATGGGGTCTCACTATGTTGCCCAAGCTGGTCTTGAACTCCTGGCCTTAAGGAATCCTCCTGCCTCGGCTTCTCAAAGTGCTGGGATTACAGGCGTGAGCCACTGCGCCCAGCCCAAGTTGTACTCTTGAAAGATGGAATCTTAGCTAGGATCCTGAACTGTTGCCTTTTATCCTAACTCAGTTGTTCATTCTTTTTCATTCACTTGCCTTCCTCAGAGAGAACCAGGGCTCTGGGGTCCCTGTGTCAGGCCCCAACCTGTCAACCACCCGGCCAATCCAGCAGGACCTGGGCCGCCAAGACCCACCCCTGGCAGAGGACATTGACAACATGAAGAACAACAAACTGGCCACCGCGGAGTCGGCCGGTCCCCACGACAGCCTCGGCCACGCCGGCCTGCCCCAGAGCCCAGCCAAGATGGGAAACAGCACCGACCCTGGCCCCACGCCAGCCATCCCTGCCATGGCCACCAATCCCCAGAACGCCGCCAGCCGCCGGATGCCCAACAACCCGGGGAACCCATCCAATCCCGGCCCTCCCAAGACCCCCGAGAACAGCCTTATCGTCACCAACCCCAGCGGCACCCAGACCAATTCAGCTAAGACTGCCAGGAAACCCGACCACACCACGGTGGACATCCCCCCGGCCTGCCCACCCCCACTCAACCACACTGTTGTGCAAGGTGAGACCCTCCGCCCTCACATCGCTGGGCAGGGGACCTGGCGCCCCTGGAGCCAGAGGCTCTGCTGAGTGACCCTGGACTGTGACCCCATCTCTCTGGCCTCAGTTTCCCCCCTGGAAAATGGGCATAGACATAGTTTCCTACCCTGCAGGGCTGTGGAACATTCAGTAAGATAATTTGTGCACAGTGCCTGGCACGGGGACTTGTTTGATCAGGTTAGCAATATCTCCTACGTCCTTCCTTCCCTAGGGGAGCCAGGAAGCCACCCCATTTGAGGAGCAATAGGGTCCTCTGATGGAAGCTTGAGGGGATCAGATGATTGATTGTCTCAGCCCAGCATTGTCCAAAAGAAATGTAACACAGGCCACATGCAAATGTCAGTTTCAACTTTCTAGTCGCCACATTAAAAAAGGGGCCAGATGTACTGGCTCATGCCTGTAATCCCAGCACTTCAGGAGGCCAAGGTAAAGTGAGCCAAGAGAGGACCACTGCGCTGCAGCCTGGGTGGCAAAGCGAGACTCCGTCTCAAAAAAAAAAAAGAAAGAAAGAAAAAATGGTGAACTGCTGAGTGGATGATGTCTTAAGTGTCTCTAGTGTCAGTTCTGTGTGAGAAATTGTCATGGGTCTGCTGGATAAAGGCTTTCCATGGTCCTGAGACCTAAGATCCTAAGATCTTGTCACTGTGCCCATTTTATAGATGTAGGGACTGAGGCTCAGAGAGGCTCAGCCTGCCCGTGGGCACATAATCTGGCTGGGCTGCAGAATGGAAGCTCCAGAGGCTGATAGCTCCTCCCCCCGAGTCAAGAGGGGTGCTAATGGGGGCACGCCGTGCGGTTTATGGGAGGTCTCAGTATTTCCATCTGTTCAATGGGTCTCTTGGCACTGTCCCTACCTGCCTGCAAGTGAGGACGTGAAGGTCCAGCAAGGATAGGGGCAGGTCTGTGTGAATGTCCTGTGAGGGCCGCACCACACTCAAGGCTATGGAGTGGTTGAGAGCAGGCTCTCGGGGGCCAGGCCTCCTGGGTTCCAAATGCCAGCTCTTCCACTTCCTGCTGTGTGACCTTAGACAAGTCACTTTACTTCTCTGTGCCTCAATTTCCTCATCTGTAAATGGGGGATCAGAATATATCAACCTCAGGGCCATACGAGGGTTCAGTGATGTCATAGGATGCCTGGTATATACAGCAGGCACTTTATAAATGTCAGCCGCTTCTTGCCTGCCCTGGGAGTACACAGGAGTTCCCAGAGACTTGTGGGAAATTGTGGAGGGAGCCCTGTGTTGGTTCTTGTCCCAACAGTGAACAAAAACGCCAACCCAGACCCACTGCCAAAAAAAGAGGACGAGAAGAAGGAGGAGGAGGAAGACGACCGTGGGGAAGACGGCCCTAAGCCAATGCCTCCCTATAGCTCCATGTTCATCCTGTCCACGACCAACCCGTGAGTATGGCCCCCAGCAAGGGCAGGGGGGCCTGGGGCTCCCACCAGGGTAGCGGAAGTCAGGCCAGTTAGAGGGCAGTGAGTGAGTGTTGACCACCATGAGTCCAAGGGTACCTTTGAACAAACTGAAAACGGATGCTCCTTCCTTAAGTCACGTTAAGATGATTTGTCACAATATACTGACTTTGTTGGAAGAGACCCCCCTTCCTGCCCTCCGCTAGAAAATCATTGTCATAAATATCCAGATCTATGCTGTCTGTGAGGTAAGAGGCACCCCCTTAGAAATGGCTGCCTTGTGCAGTACACAGCCTGAACAACTGCACATGGCAGCCCTAGGACCCGAACTCTGTTCCTAACCTAGACTCTGTAAGGGTTTAGATTCTGGGCAGACAGTCTCTGAGTTCCATGGCCTTCTATCTTGGACATCTTTGAAACGGATAGATTATTTAGGGGAGAAATGTATCCCGCGAGCGTCGTGGTGGCTCGGAGTTTGTTTCAGAACTGAATGTCTCCCAAGGCTATTTCTTGAAAGCCTGACCCCTCAAATGCTTCTTGACAATGAAGGATCATGTCAGATAAGATGGGAGGAAGCTGCTTTCTGTAATCTGCCTCTTGGCAACTCACTCTGAGTAGTAATAAATAAAAGTACTTTTAAAATACTTTTTTATTTCATTGACTTATCGATTTTACTAAGAAAACACTTATGTGGTATTTACTCAGTGCCAGGCACTGTTCTGAGTGCCTTAAAAATTTTTTTTAATTTCTCTGAGGTTGTTATTATGCTTAGCTCCATTTGACAGATGAAAAACTGAGGTCCAGAGACATGAATTCATCTGCCCAAGGTCACACAGCAAGCCAGTGGGAGAGCTGGAGTTTGAGCCCAGACACTGGCTCTAGCCTCCTTGTTCTTAATCACTCAGCTCTGCTGCCATTCATACAACCTTATGGACTATTTGTTATTGGCTCCACTTATTAAGAGGTTAACTGGCACATCCCATTGGTACCTTCAAGGCTCTGATAAGGCCTGCAGTTCATAATTTCAATAACTAACTTTTTGGAGCCCCTATCATGAGCCAGGTATAAATTAACTCTTGGGTCTCACAATTTTGTGAAGTAAGCATTAGTATTATGGCCATTTTACAGATGAGGGCACCAAGGCACAGAGGGGACAAGCAACTTGCCCAAGGTCACACAGCTAATTTTTAAAAAAGAAAGAAACCTGCTTAACCCATAGATTCACAATATTGTTTGACCCTGGGACATTTAATATTGAAAACGCTTTTTATCTCCTACAGAATTAAGGACCGTATTTCTTCAAGCTAGCTTGGGGATCAAGATATTTCAAGAGGGTCGTTTGAGAGTGATAGGCACTTTGCTAAACAGGGCATGTGAATGTCTTCTCTCACCAAGGTCCCCTCTGCCTTCTTGGGGTTCCAGGACCCAGAGAGGGCCCCCACCTGGAGGAGCTTAATAGTTTGTTGTGGCCGGGTGCGGTGGCTCAAGCCTGTAATCCCAGCACTTTGGGAGGCCGAGACGGGCGGATCATGAGGTCAGGAGATCGAGACCATCCTGGCTAACATGGTGAAACCCCGTCTCTACTAAAATACAAAAAACTAGCCGGGCGAGGTGGCGGGCGCTTGTAGTCCCAGCTACTTGGGAGGCTGAGGCAGGAGAATGGCGGGAACCCAGGAGGCGGAGCTTGCAGTGAGCTGAGATCCGGCCACTGCACTCCAGCCTGGGCGACAGAGCGAGACTCCGTCTCAAAAAAAAAAAAAAAAAAAAAATAGTTTGTTGTGTGTGAGGCCTTGGAGGTTGGAGATCTCAGGTAGTGGTAGGTAACATGAGATGGTGGAAGAAAAGGGTTTGTGAGCCTGTGGTCTGAGTGGACCTCTGCACACCCATCTGTCTCCAACAGCCTTCGCCGCCTGTGCCATTACATCCTGAACCTGCGCTACTTTGAGATGTGCATCCTCATGGTCATTGCCATGAGCAGCATCGCCCTGGCCGCCGAGGACCCTGTGCAGCCCAACGCACCTCGGAACAATGTGAGTCCCACAGAGCACGCCCCTTCCTAGCCTGGCTCCTCTGCCTCAGGCCACTTTCTCCTGCATCCAAAATGCTACAGGTAGGGTGGGATGTTGGGGGCACCCCTAGGCATAGCCCTTATGGCTGTTGGTTGAGAGGGGAAGCTCCGATTCCTTGGGGATGCTCTTGGAAGCAAGACATTCCTTGAGGCAGTGGCTGTGTGAGCCTGGTGGGGAGAAGGTGGCCCAGAGTGGCTGGGGCTGAAAATTGCTGGATTCTTTAATGGAGGCGTGAGACTAATAGGATATGGATGTTGCACACTCTCTACATGGAATAGCGGGGTTACTGGCGCAGGGGCAGTGCTCCGAGGTGGTCCCCTCCGCAGTAGACATTTCCCTTTGGACACGAAGCTCTGAAAGAAACAACTATTTGGTTCAGAAAGAGAGCCTATGCTTTCGATTTTTATGAAAGCAAGCCCCTTTGCAGGTGGTGGGTCTCTTGACAATCCCTGTTAATTGAGCACTTGCTGAGTCCCAGGAAGAAACTCAGCATGAACTATCCCGTTTAATCCTCACAATGCACCCCCCCCGCCCCCGCTCCTTGCCCAGCCATCCCCACTTGACAGATGGGAAAACTGAGGCTCAGGGGAATGAAGGAGTGGTAAGTGACCTGTCCAGGGTCACACAGCAGAATTCCAACTCTGCATCCCCCAAAGCTCCCACTGCTTCCCCCAGCTGTCTGCATTTACTCATCACCTACTGTATGCCACGGATGGGTGTGCATAGCCCCTTTGAGTCCTGACAAGCAGGAATGAGTGCATGCTTATGGTTGAGATGGGGAAACGGAGGCACCAACAGGCAAGGGCGTGCCTCAACCATGGGCTGCGGGCAGAGGCTTGACCCCAGGGCCTGGTAGAGGGTGGACTGGTGGCTCCTGTTTCCCTCCCCAGCTCCCTCCCCCATCCCTTCCCTCCCAGCCCAGAGCCAAAGAAGTGTGTTTTCTGCTGGTCTGAGGCTCTGCTGCCCTGGCTAAGTAGGTTAGGACCCAGGCAAGGCTGGCAAGCCCCATCCCTCAAGCCCGCCCACAGCTTACCACGCACTTTCCCTTCCTTCCCAGGCCTGGCAGGCCCCCTGGGGACCCAATGGGGGAGATGGAAGGAAATAATTAGAACACAGCTCCCGGAGGAAGCCAGAGCCAGTGCCCAGCCTCCTCACAGCTGGCTCAGTTGCTTCCTGCAGCCTGGTTTCCCCCAGAGGCCTCCAGGAGCCAGGCATGGGGAGGGGTGTCCCAGGAGGGGTCCACAAACCCCCTGCTGGCTGGAGGAGGCTGGAGAAGGCATTGCCTGCGGCAGGGAGGGCACAGGCATGGATGATGCAGGGGGCATGGCAGCTCCCAAGGCTGAAGGGAAGGAATCTAGGCAGCGCTCAGACCGGGCCCCAGGGAGGGCTTGCAAAGAGCGTTCAGCTCCCCGTCCCCCTCCTTCGTCCATCTCGCAGTCGAAACTTCTCCACAAGAACACTGTGGCCCCATAACGTTCACACCACGTAACCACCATCCAGGGCAAGAAATAGAACAAAAACGCCCCACGCGGCATGTGCCTCCTCGATCCCCCACCCCCACTGCCTGCCTTCCCTTTAGAGCTGCTGGGGACACTGTCTGGAGTCATTTTTGGTTGTCACGACAGGAGGGGGGAGGTGCTCCTGGCATCTGGTGGGTGGAGGCCAGGGACGCTGCTCAGCACCCACTGATGCACAGGACGGCCCCCACTCTAGAGAACGATCCTTCCCCAAATGTCCACGGAGCCCAGCCTGAGAAACCCTGCCTTACAGGTAACCACGACCCCAGCTTCTGGAATGAGCGTTTCTCAGCCTCTCTCTTTTCTCCTACCTGCACAGACTTTTTTTTTTTTTTTTTTTTTCTCTAAGAAACAGTGTCTCTCTCTGTTGCCCGGGTTGGGGTGCAGTAACATGATCATGGCTCACTGCAGCCTCAACCTCCTGGGCTCAAGCGAGCCTCCCAGCTCAGCCCCTCAAGAAGCTAGGACCACAGGCATGCACCACCACACCCAGCTAATTTTGAAAATTCTTATAGAAACGGGGCCTCGCTGTGTTGCCACGCTGGCCTCAAACTCTTGACCTCAAGTAATCGTCCCTCCTCAGACTTCCAGAGCCCTGGAATTACAGGCATGAGCAACCGCACTGGCCAACTCTTAAAAACTAGAATTTATGTTTGCTCTTCTGTAACATTCAATAAATGAGACACCTATGCTTCCCTTTGTCACACAACATTGTATTCACACTAAGTGAGTATATGTTGCTGTTGCAGGATTGATGGGCATTCTTTTTTTTTTTTTTTTTTTTTTTTTTTTTTGAGATGGAGTCTTGCTCTTATCACCCAGGCCAGTGTACGGTGGTGCAATCTTGGCTCACCGCAACCTCCGCCTCCCGGGTTTAAGTGATTCTCCTGCCTCAGCCTCCGGAGTAGCTGAGACTACAGGTGTGCGCCACCACGCCCAGCTAATTTTTGTATTTTTAGTAGAGACGGGGTTTCACTATGTTGGCCAGGCCAGTCTCAAACTCCTGACCTCAAGTGGTCCACCCACCTTGGCTTCCCAAAGTGCTGGGATTACAGGCGTGAGCCACCATGCCTGGCCGATGAGCATTCTTTATGAGGCTGTGTTCAGATTGACTGGGTGGCATGGGATGTGTTATCCATACCCTGTTGACAGATGTTTGCGTTGTTTCTAAGTGAATACTGTCCCCATGCCACACCCCTCAACATGTTTCCTGAGTCACCTGGACAAGAATTTCTCCAGGAGGCTGGATGCAGTGGCTCAAGCCTATAATCCCAGCACTTTGAGAGACCAAGGTGGGAGCATTGCTTGAGGCCAGGAGTTCGAGACTAGCTTGGGCAACATAGTGAGACCCCCCCCCCACCTCTACCAAAAAAAAAATTTTTATTTTTGGTCAGGTGCAGTGGCTCACGCCTATAATCCCAGCACTTTGGAAGGCCGAGGCAGGTAGACCACGAGGTCAGGAGATCAAGACCATTCTGGCTAACATGGTGAAACCCCATCTCTACTAAACAATAAACACAAAAGATTAGCCAGGATAGGTGGCAGGTGCTTGTAGTCCCAGCTACTCGGGAGGCTGAGGTAGGAGAATGGCGTGAACCCAGGGGGCGGAGCCTGCAGTGAGCTGAGATCTCACCACTGCACTCCAGCCTGGGCAACAGAGCGAGACTCCGTCTCAAAAAAAAAAAAAAAAAAAATTAAATTAACCGAGCATGGTGGTGCACACCTGTGGTCCCAGCCACTTGGGAGGCTGAGGTGGGAGGATCAATTGGGGTCTGGAAGGTCGAGGCTGTAGTGATCCGTGTTCGTACCACTGCACTCCAACCTGGGTGACAGAGCGAGACCCTGTCTCAATAAATAAGAATTCTTCCAGGGTATAAGCCAAAAGCGAAGTTTCCAGAGCATAGAATTTGCAAGTGGTTGGCCTCAGTAAATGCAGCTTGAATGTTTACTAGACAATAAACACAGTGACCCTTTGGGAGGCCGAGGCAGGTGGATCACCTGATGTCAGGAGTTTGACACCAGCCTGGCCAACATGGTGAAACCCCGTCTCTACCAAAAATACAAAAATTAGCCGGGTGTGGTGACGCACAACTGTAATCCCAGCTACTCGGGAGGCTGAGGCACAAGAGTCGCTTGAACCCAGGAGGCAGAGGTTGCAGTGAGCCAAGATGGCGTCACTGCACTCAGCCTTGGCGACAGAGCAAGACCCTGTCTCAAAAATGTATATAAATAAATAAAAATAAACACAGTGGGCCATGTGCCGTGGCTCACACCTGTAATCCCACCACTTTGGGAGGCCAAGGCAGGTAGATCACCTGAGGTCAGGAGTTAGAGACCAGACTGGTCAATATGGTAAAACCTGGTCTCTACTAAAATTACAAAAATTAGCCGGGCATGGTAGTGTGTGCTTGTAATCCCAGATACTTGGGAGGCTGAGGCAGAAGAATCGCTTGAACCCAGGAGGCAGAGGTTCCAGTGAGCCAAGATTGTGCCACTGCACTCCAGCCTGGGTGACAGCGAGACACCATCTCAAAAAGAAAAATTAAAAAATAAATGAATGCAGTGGCCCTTCCTCCAGTAGCTCATGGGAACTCCTGTTCTTCCATATCCTTGTCAACACTTGGTGCTGTTGGCTGTTTCATTTGGCCGATCTGCTGGGTGTGCGGTGAGATCTTATTGGGGTTTTGCTTGACATTTCTCTGTAATGAATGAGATCAAGCACTTTTTTGGATTAGACTGAGCCACAGAAAATGACATGTGCAAATAGATCAAAAAGATCAAAATATTAAGCATACTTGAACCTAATTTATTGGTCTTTTGATTTCCTCCTGCACACCTTATTAAGCGCTCCAGAATTAGATTCGCCTGACCCCCTGGCCTGCCCTTTCCCAACTCCCTCTCTTCCTTCTTTCCTTCCATTCATTCCTATAGTAAGTATTTAATAAGCAACTACTGTGTGCCAGGTACTGAGCTAGCCAGGGAGGATTGACAGGGTGTGAGACGGTCCCTGCACTCGCAGAGCCCACGGAGCACCAGGCCTTTGACCAGGCTGTGCCCACTGCCTCATGCACCTGAAATACTCTCCCACCACCATCCCCTCTGCCCACCCAGGTCCTTCAAGCCAATCCCCTTGCACCAGCCCCTCCCTCCAGGAAGTCCCTCGCCCTGACCCCAGGCACTCTGGTCTCTGATCCCTCTTCAATCACCACACATAACAGGAATATCAGTTATAACCACACAGATCACAGAGCCCAGCTCCTCCAGGACCCAGTACAGCCCCAACTGTTTATGCATTCACTCCACAAACATTCCTTGAGCACCTACTGTGTTCCTGACCCTGTATTATAAGCTGGACATGCCATAGTGACAGACAGACATCCCTGTCCTTGTGGGACTGATATTTGGGTGGGGGAGATGGACAATGAGATTATCGGTAACGCTAACAGATGTTCAAGGAGTGATAAGTGACTGAGATTGTGGTGGGCAGAGAGAAAGAGAGACTTCGTAAAGAGGATCTCAAGGACCAGGAGATGGAATTTAAACAGTCAGGGAAGTCCTCACTGGAAAAGTGTTATTTGAGCTAAGTCATAAAGGAGGAGAAAGAGGGAATCAAATGGGATGTAGGGAAAAGCATTCCAGAGAGACAACAGCCTGTGCAAAGGCCCTGAGGTGGGAGCATCTTGGGGGACAAGAGGAAGTGAGCAAGGGAGAGACAGAGAGGAAGCGAGGGCAGGGAGCTGACTGGTCAGATCGTGAAGGCCTTGAGGAGGACTTTGACTTTTATCCCTGAATGAGGTGGGAGCCACGGAGGGTTGTAAACAGAGGAAGGATGTGCCTGACTCGGGTTCACAGCGCCCTCTGGTGGCCATGTTCAGTAGTGCTCAGCCCTTGCAGCTTCCAGGTGGATCTGATTTTGGGGGTTTTTTTGTTTTTGTTTTTGTTTTGTTTGTTTTGTTGTTTTGTTTTGTTTTTAGACAGAGTCTCTGTCTCCCAGGCTGGAGTGCAGTGGCGCAATCTTGGCTCACTGCAACCTCCGCCTCCCAGGTTCAAGCGATTATCACACCTCGACCTCCCAAGTAGCTGGAATTACAGGCACATGCCACCATGCCCAGCTAATTTTTTGTATTTTTAGTAGAGACGGGGTTTTGCCATTTGGTCAGGCTGGTCTCGAACTCCTGACCTCAAGCGATCTGCCTGCCTCAGCCTCCCAAAGTGTGGGATTACAGGCTTGAGCCACCGCGCCCAGCCAGTGTCCACCCCCTGTACCTAGCACCAGTCAGACACTGTGCCAGCACACCCTCATCTTCATGCCTGAGTGACACCAGAGGTGTGCTATGGTGTGTCCTGGAGAGGGACTGGGTCAGAGGATGTTTCTGCTCATCCAGGCAGAAACATCAGGCCTGGAGAGGGGAACAGGAACAATCAACCTACCCTGGCAGGGGCCTGGCCTTGAGGCAAGAAGAGATGCCGTGGCGGGAGGTTGGCCCCAGTGTTTAAGAAACCACGTAGCAACTGTTTCTCGCCCAGGATGCCCAGGAAAGCAAGGGTACTGGGGGATTAGATCCATCACCAAGAGGGATGCAGTCAGCCCTAAACTTCTCTGGGGCCGCTTCTAATCCATTATAGGGCTTGGGACAAATTTTAAAAGGCACCCTTCCCGCGGGTTAGCGAACCGGTCTAGTACAGTGATTTTGTTTGTTAGGATTTGCTGCCATCTGCTGGACAATTTCATTCACAACATACAAATCTGCGGTATGAAGAGATGGGAGGGGCCCTTGTGCAGTGCACACCCTGCCCAACTGTATATAGCAGCTGTGTTTCCTCTTCTGGGTACGTTAGTTTTACCGGAGCGCTGCTGGAACAGGCCAGTGATCCACTGCCTTCTTGTTTTTATCCCCAACAGGTGCTGCGATATTTTGACTACGTTTTTACAGGTGTCTTTACCTTTGAGATGGTGATCAAGGTGAGTGCAGATTATAAGTGAGAACATGTGGTAATTTCTTTTTTTTTAAGCAAGTGCAGGGCTGGGCACAGTGTATCATGCCTGTAATCCCAGCACTTTGGGAGGCCAAGGTGGGCAGATCACTTGAGATAAGGAGTTTTAGGCCAGCCTGGCCAACATGGTGAAATCCCGTCTCTGCCAAAAATACAAAAATTAGCCAGGCGTGGTGGCTCATTTCTGTAGTCCCAGCTACTCGGGAGGCTGAGGCAGGAGAATCACTTGAAGCCTAGGCTGCAATGAGCTGATGCGGAGGCTGCAGTGAGCCAAGATCATGCCAATGCATTCCAGCCTGGGTGACAGAGTGAGATCCTGTCAAAAAAAAAAAAAAGAGCTGGGGTTCCAGGAAATTCTGAGCCTTCAAGAATGCCCCACCTCGAGAGGATGAGTCTCCCGGAGGATTAGAAATGCCTGGTGTGTTTGAAGAGCATCAAGGAAGCTGGTGTGGCTGGGCAGAGCGAGAGAAGAGTGGGGAAGCGAAGGACAGAGAGATGAGAACGGGGAGGTGAGGGGCAGCTTGTGCAGAGGATCACAGAGACAGCTCTTTGGCTTTTACTTTGAGTGAGGTGAGAGCCATAGAGGGTTCTGAGCAGAGGAGGGACTTGACCCTTGCCCTCGGGCATCTGTGGGAAGCCAGAGAACCTGTGAGCAGGTGATCACACTGGTCCCCATCCCATGGGCGATGATGAGAGAGGATCAGGCTGGTGACCAAAGAAGAGGTGAGAAGTGGACAGATTCTTGGAAGGTTCTGGAAATACAGCCAGTGAGCTTTGCTGATAGAGCCACCCATGAGGGATTTGGGACAAAGAGGCTTCAAAGAGGACCCCAAAGTTTGGATCTAAGAGCCGGCAAGCCAGAGCTGGCTTCCATTAGGCAAAGAGGGGCCACCTCATGGGGCAGGAGCTCCCCACTCCTCCCCGGAGTCCTCTGGCCACTGCCCATCCCTGCAAGATGAGGTGGCCTCATTGGCTTCCCTGCCTGTCCCCGAGAGGCTAGAGAGTGGGCGGCAGCACCCCAGGGTGGGGATCAGGTGGGGGTTCTGAGCACCCTCTCTTCTCCCCCACAGATGATCGACCTGGGGCTCGTCCTGCATCAGGGTGCCTACTTCCGTGACCTCTGGAATATTCTCGACTTCATAGTGGTCAGTGGGGCCCTGGTAGCCTTTGCCTTCACGTAAGTCTCCTCTCGAGGCCTCCACTTGCCTCTTTTCCCCCAACCCCCAACCTGGGGCCACCCATCGGATTACAGGACATGTTCTCAGGGTCTAGGGAATGGGTGTGTGGGCTCTGGGGACCTGTGAGATATCAGCATGCCACCAGGACGAGCTTCGATTGGCTTTTTGCATGACGTCCATGGAGGAAGAAGGGACCCGCCCCCTGCCCAACCTTCTACCTCCTCACACAGCAACGGTCCTCAGCCACATCACGGGCCCCTTGCTGCGCTGCTTTCCGTAGACTAGCCTCGCCGGAACATCTCATCCCCCTACTGCTCCGCAAGTGTAACCTAAACCGCTGTCTCTTTGGAAAGTCCCTAAAGAGACAATCAGGAAATGAATGTGCATGAGAATTCTGACCCCCTCCTTGTGCCTGAAGGCCCCGTAGTTGTAGACCCGGTGACTCCCCTTGTGTGTCTTTCACTTCTCCTGGCAGTCCTAGGAGTCTCTGCCCTCTGAAAGGTCATGTGTCGTCATGCAGCTCCAAGATGGCACCCCAGTTGTAGGCAGCCATTTCAGGATGGCACCCAAGCACTTAGTAGTCATCCCAAGATGGCATCCAAGTTCTGGGTGGCTATTCCAGGATGGGGATGGCCCCTGAGTTCTGGGCTATCATATCCAAGATGGCCTTTGAATTTGGGGTGGTCATTCTTAGATGGTCCCCCTGAGTTCCAAAGGGTGGACCTTCAAGTTCTTGGGTATCCATTCCAGGATGGCCACCAAGCTCTGGGTGGCTATTCAAGATGGCCCCAAGTTCTAGACAGCCATTGCAAGATGGCCCTGAGTTCCAGCGGTGGCCCCCAAGTTCTGGGCAACCATTCCAAGGTGGCATCCGAGTTGCTGGGTGGCTAATTCCAGGATGGCCCTCTGAGTTCTGGCCTATCATTCCAAGATGGCCTTTGAATTTGGGGTGGTCATTCTTAGATGGTCCCTTGAGTTCCAAGGTGGACTTCAAGTTCTGGGTATCCATTCCCCCCCCCAGGATGGCCACCAAGCTCTGGGTGGCTTATTCCAAGATGGCCCCAACGTTCTAGACAGCCATTGCAAAGATGGTGCCCCTGAGTTCCCAGGGTGGCCCCTCCAAGTTCTGGGCAACCATTCCCAAGGTGGCATCCGAGTTCTGGGTGGGCTATTCCAGGATGGCCCCTGAGTTCTGGGCTTATCATCCAAGATGGGCCTTTGAATTTTGGGTGGTCCCATTCTTAGATGGTTCCCTGAGTTCCAGGTGGACCTTCAAGTTCTGGGTATCCATTCCAGGAATGGCACCAGCTCTGGGTGGCTATTCCCAAGATGGCCCCAAGTTCTAGACAGCCAGTTGCTAAGGATGGCCCCTGAGTTCCAGGGTGGCCCCCAAGTTCTGGGCAACCATTCCAAGGTGGCATCCGAGTTCTGGGTGGCTATTCCAGGATGGCCCCTGAGTTCTGGGCTATCATTCCAAGATGGCCTTTGAATTTGGGGTGGTCATTCTTAGATGGTCCCTGAGTTCCAAGGTGGACCTTCAAGTTCTGGGTATCCATTCCAAGATGGTCCCCAAGCTTTGGGTGGCTATTCCAAGATGACCCCCAAGTTCTGGGCAGCCATTTCAAGGTCCTAGTTCTGGGTAACCATTCCAAAATGGCACCCAAGTTGTAGGGCAAGCATTTCAAAATGGCCCCCAAGTTCTGGGTGACTATTTCAAGATGGTACCCAACAGCTGAGTGGCCATTAGCCATTAAGGCCCTGATAGCAGACTTAGCAGTACATTCTTGAAGTTGTAGACATTTGGAGCAGGATGAGAAATATCTAATAAGTCTTCAATCTAGAAACAAATCTTGGAGACCCTGGCTGTGCCCATCATGGTGAATCATTCCCTGAAAGGTTTTGAAAGGATCTTGACCCACTCACTCCCATAGTGAGAAAATCAGGGGCTTCTTCCTGTGCCTCTGCCTCCAGGCTCCCTCCTCAGCCAATCTGGAGGGGCCCTTGAATGGTCTCCCTCACCAAACAATGAGGACTTGGTTTGTCAGGAGGACCAAAATGGTGGCCCATTTCCAGGTGAAGGGCTATAAAGTAGGCCACACTTAGATTCTTCTCTGGGAACACAATGAGGTCAAGTCGTGTTAGAACAAAAAATCTCCAGAGTTTCTGGATGCTTCAGAGCTGGAGATGGGTCATGAAGGTTGGGAGGCTGATTGTATTTCTTTCTCTTTCACTCCTTCCTCCTCTTTCTCTCTTCTCTCTTTTTGTTCACTTATTCTTCTTTTCCTCTCTCCTCCTCTCCCTCCCCACCTCCTTCCCTCTCCTCAAAGTTTTTGACTACTACCCTCTAGTATCTATTTAACTACTAGAGCAATGCATGGTGGCGTACACCTGTAATCCCAGCGCTTTGGGAGGCTGAGACAGGCAGACTGCTTGAGCCCAGGAGGCCAAGACCAGCCTGGGTAACATAGGGAGAACCCATCTCCTAAAAAAAACAATTAGCCAGGCATAGTGGTATGCCTGTAGTAGCAGCTACATGGGAGGCTGAGGTGGCAGAATTGCTTGAGCCCAGGAGGTCGAGGCTGCAGTGAGCTGAAATCATGCTGCTGCACCCGAGTCTGGGGAACACAGGAAGACGCTGTCTCAAAAAAATAAAACTTTTTAAAAGTTAAAAATCAATGAATTCGCTATTTAGAGTATTACGCTTTACATGGTTACTAAATAATTTTAATAGTGATGAGTACAAAAAAACAGGTTTAGCAAGCTGTTCTGTAGGTTAAAAAGTAAATAAGTAAATAAATAAATAAAACAAAATACAATGCACATAAAATTAGGGGACAAAGATTGTGACAAATAAGACAAGGAGTCCATGTCCTTAAAACATGAAAAGCAGTTAGAAGTCAATAAGAAACAGTCCTCCTCAATAGATAAATGGGCAAAGGACATAAACAGAAATCTGATAGAATGCTGGCAACTAGTAAAAATTGAGGTAAATCAACCCTTGGAATTCAGAGAAATGTAAAATAAAAATGAGATACAATTTGTTCCCTATCAAGTTAGCACTGTTGCTGCCCCCTACCCAAAAAAATGATTTTTTAAGCTAATAAACAGCATACATAAGAATGTATTATAATAGGCTGAGCACGGTGGCTCATGCCTGTAACCCTAGCACTTTGGGAGGCCGAGGGAGGGGGATCACCTGAGGTCAGGAGTTCAAGAGCGGCCTGGCCAACATGACGAAACCCTGTCTCTACTAAAAATGCAAAAATTAGCCAGGCATGGTGGCGGACATCTGTAATCCCAGCTACTCAGGAGGCTGAGGCAAGAGAATTGCTTGGACCCAGGAGACAAAGACTGCAGTGAGCCGAGATCATGCCACTGCACTCCAACCTGGGTGAGAGAGTGAGACTTTGTCTCCAAAAAAAAAAAAAAAAAAAAAATATTATAATAAAATATACTTTTCTCTCCCTCCATCACCTATTTAAGCAAGTCCTTCAATGTGCAAGGTAGACATCATGCTAGACTCTGAGAAAATTTAAATCCTGAAAAGCCAAAATGTTTTACCACCCTCAGCCTGGAATGAATCCTTCTCCTACGGAAATAACCTAAGGGTTTCTCGACCCCTCTCTGCCTCTCACCCGCTTCCCTCCCTCTCCCCTGCTTTTCTTTCTCCCTCTTTCTCTTCCTCCTTTCTCCTCTCTTCCCTCTCTCTTATTCCCTCTCTCTGTCTCTTTCTGTGTGTCTCTCTCCTTTTTCCCTCTGCTTTCTTTCTCCTTTTACCCCCTCTCAGTTTCTATCTTTTTATTTTCCTCTTTCTCTCTCTCTCTCTTCCTCTCTTTCTCTCTCACTCCCCACACTGCTGATGACCCTGGCCTACGTCCTTGGGTGATGTGAGCCTCACCTGGATCATGTAGCTTGGAGAAAGCTGACCCTCTGTCATTGGTCTGGAATCAGGGACTTGGCCCCCGCTGCATCCTGATGAGGAGTGGTATTCAGACACAGGCAGAGCCCAGGACACAGGAAGACATGCTCAGGCAGGCACCCCCACCCCTTTCCTCTGGGGCAGGGTCTGCCCAGCAGCCTCCAAGATTCCTAGGGCTCAAGAGGTGGCAGACAGCTCAGGGGACCAGGACAGGCAGTGGGATGAATATGTCTGTCATATCCACCTGTCCACAAACAATGCTTACCTTGGCCACCTGTGCCCAGGGGAGTGGGTTTTATCCTGTGAATCCTCCCAGTGACCACCACTGAGTGTGGCACAGATAAGTGGTACCAAGCCCAAGCCATTCAGGTCACCAATGTCACTTTCCTCTCAGACCTCTGTTGTAGCTGACTTACTGTAATGCTGAGGAGGGCTGGGCACACTGGCTCATGCCTGTAATCCCACCACTTTGGGAGGCTGAGGTAGGTGGATCACCTGGGGCCAGGAGTTCAAGACCAGCCTGGGCAACATGGTGAAACCCCATCTCTACTAAAAATACAAACATTAGCCAAGTGTGATAGCAGGCACCTGTAATTCCAGCTACTCGGGAGGCTGAGGCAGAAGAATTGCTTGAACCTGGGAAGTGGAGGTTGCAGTGAGCTGAGATTGTACCACTGCACTCCAGCCTGGGCAACAGAGCAAGACTCTGTCTCAAAAAAAAAAAAAAAAAAAAATGCTGAGGAAGTGACTGTCCCACCTACATCCTCCAAGCTGACCATCACAATTTAGGGAGGGGAATGACCTTCAAAGGGCCCTGGAGCAAGTCTTTCAATTGTTGAGCTTTTGCCATTATGGGCCATTGTTTACAACATGCTATTTCTAGGTTCCCTGGAGGTACAATTAGCCTCCTCTTTTAAACAAAGTTAATCTGCAAAAATGAACCAAAAATTCTTTTCCACCAGAGATCAATTAGCAGAATGAGCTGGGTGCGGTGGCTCACACCTGTAATCCCAGCACTGAGGGAGGCTGAGTGGATCACTTGAGGTCAGGGGTTCAAGACCACTATGGCCAACATTGTGAAACCCCATCTCTACTAAATATACAAAAGCTAGTTGGGTGTGGTGGGGAGCGCCTGTAATCCCAGCTACTCAGGAGGCTGAGGCAGGAGAATCACTTGAACCCAGGAGGTAGAGGTTGCAGTGAGCCAAGATTGTGCCACTGCACTCCAACCTGGGTGACAGAGCGAGACTCCATCTCAAAAAAAAAAAAAATAGGAAAATGATTCTTTGAGTTTCAGAATTATCTTGCAAGGGGGGTTTATTTTTTTTTTTTAATTTCTGAGTTTTCTTTTAAATATCAAGTTATACAAGGGCATTCAAAATTGGCCTACAACTCACATGAATTTGGCAGCCTGTTTGCAGAGTCAAGCTTTTACATTGTTCTTGTGAAATGGGTACAGGCATAAAGCCACCCTGCACTCTTGAAAATTCATTTTGAATGTTGTTATTGTTGTTATTGTTGTTTTAATTCTTATGCAAGAAAAGGATCTGAATAGGGATTTCAGGCCATGCTGTCAAGCCTGGCAGGCTTGTAGATCATGCAGAAACTGGGAGGTGTGAGATTTTGCCAGTGAGATCCTGGCAAGTGCCTAGGACTCTCCCAGGGTTTTGAAAGAGCTGACAGACATGAGTCCAACAGGGAGCATCTTTATATGATGGCCAAAGGGATGAGAGAGGAGACCCTCAAACCTCACCCCTACCACATCCTCCCCACCCCACTGTCAACAGTCCATCTGGTGCTGCCGTTCCTCCCCCAGGGCAGGGCTGCAAGCCCAGCACAGCTGGCCAGGTACCTTGATCAAGCCATTCCTGCACACCTAAGAGCCAAACTGCTGTAAAGCCAGAATAGGAGCTACTACTCGAGCTACTGCTTTTTTCCCCAAGAAAAGTTTTGGAATCTTCGCCCGGTTACAGGTTTCTGGACTCTTTTGCCTGAGAAGGTCTCTCACCCTATGAGGACTTTGCTTATTGTCTTTCCTTGTATCAGATAGTTGGCACATTGGAAGGAGCATGGGATGCTCTGAGGTTCTCAGCCTGAGTACTGAACTTCCCCGCCCCCCACTCCAGGTCCTCCGCTTGTTTCCTTTCTGGTCTTTTAACTTGCTTTGTCTGTCCTGTGTGCATATCCCCTCATAGACAAGGCTGAGAGTCCCAACAAGTTTTAGATTGACCTTATTGTTTTAGGAAATGGTCCCTCCAGGTCTGTTTGATTTCTCTATAGATGTGCAAGTCCTTTAGCCTCTCTGTGCCTCAGTTTTTCCCGTCTAGATGAGGAAACTGTGGCCCAGAGGGACTGTGGAGGGAAGTAAGTCCGACAAGATCACTGAGGTTGGGTTCAGCTGTCAAATGCTGCCCATCTCCCAATCCTGAATACGGAGGTTCACGGTGCGCAGAATGATACGCAGCTGCCCGGCCTGCCTGGGTTCTTTGAGGCCTGGCAGGGCGGCAAGATCCAGGAGAAGGGAGTAGGGGAAGGGAGCAGAAGGTTATTCCCTTCCTTGTTGAAAGGAATCTTGCTGTTCTGGCCTGTTGAGATCAAAGCAAGGATTCCTCCCCCAGTGCTGTGATTGTGGCCCTGTCTCTGATATGGGAAAAAGCTATCCCTGTGGTCCCACCAAGGGATGTGTTGAAGCTCTCCTGAAGATGTCCACCCCTCCTGCCCCTCACCCAAGTATCTCTGTGTGTGTGTGTCCTGCTCAATTCACTGACTGTGTACCCTTGTGTCCATGCGTCCACCATAAACGCCCCATTTCATGAGCCATCACACATGGTATCACGCTCTGTGCCCATGCATCGGGGCAGCCAACTGACATTTCTCAGCAGCTGGCGGATCATGATCCTGCCCTCACTGCCAAGAGTCCATCTGGCGTGGCTGCTCCTCCCCCAAAGGCAGGACTGCAGCTGGCAGAGCGCCTTGATCAAGCTGCTTCTGCATACCCAGGAGCCAAACGGTCAGGAAGCCAAAGATGGAGCCCTCGGGCTGCTGTCTTTTGATCCGCATCTTCAAAACAGCCCCCAACCCCTGAAGGCATTATTTTTCTTGAGTATGATGAAATGGAAAGAAGCTTAGAGTGAAAGGTACCCACACCTGGGTTTGAATCTCAGTCTGCCTTCCCAGCTGTGTGCCTGCCCTTGGGCAACTCACTCTTTTTCTCTAGGCCTCAGCTTCCTCATCTGGAAAATAGGCAAAATGGTGCTGTCTTCCCACAGGCAAATGCAGTGATGTTCAGAAGACTCCCGTGTTAAACCTAAAGTCAGCAGATTAGGCAAAAATCAGTATCATTGAAAACTCCCTGGATCATCCATAAAGAATCTGGGTGTGGCGGCTCTCGCCTGTAGTCCCAGCTACTTGGGAGGCTGAGGTGGGAGAATCACTTGAACCAGGGAGTTCAAGGCTGCATGCAGTAAGCTATGATCGTGCCACTGTACTCCAGCCTGGGCGACACAACAAGACCCCATCTCTAAAAATATAAAATAAGGCCGGGTGCAGTGGCTCACACCTGTAATCCCAGCACTTTGGAAGGCCAAGGCAGGTGGATCACAAGGTCAAGAGATCGAGACCATCCTGGCCAACATGGTGAAACCCCATCTTTACTAAAAATACAAAAATTAGCTAGGCGTGGTGGCACATGCCTGTAGTCCCAGCTATTTGGGAGGCTGAGGCAGGAGAATCACTTGAACCTGGGACGTGGAGGTTGCAGTGAGCCGAGATTACACCACTGCACTCCAGCCTGGCAATTGAGTGAGACTCCATCAAAAAAAAAAAAAAAAAAAAGTAGAATCTATGTGATTCTACGTATGCAATAATTCCTAGATATACTGAGTTTGAGAATCCCAAGTCAGACTACAGGAAAAGGAGATGAGGGGGTGTGGAGGAGAATCCACTGGGAATATTTGTAGACATTTGAACCATTCTGTGTTTTTAAAAATATCACGGCTGGAAGCAGTGGATCACACCTGTAATCCCAGTACTTTGGGAGGCCCAGGTGGGTGGATCACGAGGTCAAGAGATCGAGACCATCCTGGCTAACATGGTGAAACCCCATCTCTACTAAAAATACAAAAAAATTAGCTGGGCATGGTTGGTGGGCGCCTGTAGTCCCAGCTACTTGGGAGGCTGAGGCAGGAGAATGGCCTGAACCCTGGAGGTGGAGCTTGCAGTGAGTGCCGAGATCGCGCCACTGCACTCCAGCCTGGGCGACAGAGCGAGACTCCGTCTCACAAAAAAAGAAAAAAGAAAAAAAAAAAATCACTAACTTCCAAAGGGATCGTGGATGGAAAATTCCATAGAGTCTGCTTGGCGACAGGGTTTCTGCCATTCTGATGCTGGTCAAGTCTTTCTAACCTGGATCTCCAGTCATTGTTGAAGGTTCCTAATGATCCCCAAGCCTGATTCCAACAATGAATCATGAGAGGACCAGCTGCCAGGTGCTGACAGCTTTCTCCAGGCCTGCATTTGCTCAAAGGACTTCAGAGTTGCTTCCAATCCCATCCCACGTCAGAACTCTTTGCTGACCTCTCCATAAAGAGCAAAGCCTAAAGCCATAGTTATTGTTAATCAAACATCAGAATTCCACAGACCTGGGTGGGTGGGTTGGTTGGTTGGTTGGTTTAAGAGGCAGAGTCTTGCCCAGGCCTCAGTGGCTCACACTTGTAATCCCAGCACTCTGGGAGGCCTAAGCAGGAAGATCACTTGAGCCCAGGAGTTTGAGACCAGCCTGGACAACATAACGAGACCCCTGTCTCTACAAAAAAAAATGGAAAAATTTGCCTGTATTTCCAGCTACTTGGGAGGCTAAGGTGAGAGAACCACCTGAGCCCTGGAGGTTGGGGCTACAGTGAGCCAAGATCCCACTACTGCACTCCAGCCTGGGCGACAGAGGGAGACCCCACCTCAAAAAAAAAAAAAAGAGAGAGAGGGTCTCCCTATGTTGCCCAGGCTGGTCTCAAACTTCTGGCCTCAAGCAATCTTCCCAATTCGGCCTCCCTAAGTACTGGGATTACAGCTGTGAGCTACGGCGCCCAGTCTGAGCCTGTTTTGCAGACGAGGATAATGAGAGGCAGAATCAGGATTCAAACCCAGGTCCCCTCAACTTCAAAGTTTACAACCTTTAAGACATTCTGAAACGTTGCAGCTCCACAATGCCTGGAGAAGAGGGATTTCTCTGGCTCTTGGCAGTGACTTTCCGTGGTGAATTCGCCTTCAGTAACTGACAGCTTTGCAGCTGTCCTGCTACCTGGAAATTCGGCTTTCCTAGGTGCTTTCTTGGGCAGTGCCAGGGGCCTGCCAAGGGCAGGGGACTGAACGGAGGTGGGGGCAGCTTCCAGATGGAAGGATGGACATCAGCCAGCGCCATGAGCCTAAGGCTCCCACAACTGGTGCCCGGGCGGGACTTGGGGGTGCTCAGGGGTGCGTGTGTGTACGTGCGTGTTCTGTGTTCTTTCTTCTGAGGCCGCTTACGATCTGTCTCTCCCTCCGATGCCACATCACCAGGAGCAGTACACGGTAAAGTCTCTTTCTCTCTCTCTCTCTCTCTCTCTCTTTCATATTCTGTCTCGTGATCTGTCCCCTGGTGTAGCCTCGTTAGTGCTGGGCCTGTTTCCGTTGTGTCCTTGCCGCCGCCGTCCTGTCACTTGGAATGACCAGAACTCACTCCCTGGGAAAGAGGCATCCCAAAGGGTGTTGCCAATGCCTCCGCCCATGCCCCACCAGTTCCTGCAGAGAACAGAAGGGGCAGAGGTTCAGTTTCAATAGGCAAGCTGGGTGGAGCAGGTATCAGAAGCAATGAAAGTGGGCTGGCTCACGCGTCTAATCCCAACATTTTGGGAGGCCGAGGCAGGTAGATCACTTGAGATCAGGAGTTTGAGACCAGCCCGGCCAATGTGGTGAAACCCCATCTATACCAAAAATACAAAAAATTAGCTGGGCGTGGTGGTGCACACCTGTAATCCCAGCTACCTAGGAGGCTGAGGCAGGAGAATCACTTAAACCTGGGAGGCGGAGGTTGCAGTGAGCTAAGATCATGCCACGGCACTCCAGCCTGGGTGACAGAGTAAGACTCTGTCTCAAAAAAAAAAAAAAATGTAAAATTTAAAATTAAAAAAAATAAAATCACCATGGAATGGTTTTCAGGTGAGGAGATGCAAAACACCCATGGAGACGTGCTCCCAAATGTCACTTGTTTGGGACATCAAGATTTTAGCCAGTTCCATGTGCAACCTGGATGTACAGTTCCTTGACTTTTTTTTCTATCAACACGTATTCTAAACTTCAGTTTCAAAAGGAAACTTTAGCCAGGTGCAGTGGTGCATGTCTGCAGTCCCAGCCATTTGGGAGGCTGAGGCTGGAGGATCACTTGAGCCCAGGAGTTGGAGGCTGTGGTGAGCTATGATTGCACCACTGCATTCCACCCTGAGACTCCATTACTTTAATTAAAAAAAAAAAAAAAAAAGGAAACTATATTATCCACTTACAACCAGCATTGCTAACCTTAGATAAATCTGCAACTGCAAAAGTAAATCCAGGCCAGGTACGGTGGCTCATGCCTATAATCCCAGCACTTTGGGAGGCCGAGGTGGGCGGATCACTTGAGATCAGGAGTTCGAGACCAGCCTGAACAACATGGATAAACCCCGTCTCTACTAAAAATACGAAATTAGCCGGGCGTGGTGGCGCATGCCTGTAATCCCAGCTACTCAGGAGACTAAGGCAAAATAATCACTTGAACCCGGGAGGCAGAGGCTGCCATGAGCTGAGATCATGCCATTCACTTCAGCCTGGGCAACAAGAGCTGAAAAAAAAAGAAAAAAAAAGAGCTGTCTCAAAAAAAAAAAAAGAAAAAAGGTAAATCGAACAGAAATCAGAGAATGTTGGTGCCTTCAAGCCGTGCTCTTTGTAACAAGGAAAATTACTAAGTGTTAGGGAGGTGTTAAAGGCCTATTAGCATCTACCTGCGGCTTCCTTTCTAGCAAAAGCAGAACGTCTGAAAGATATGTGGAAAAAAAACTTAAAATATAGAAAAAAAAAAAAAAAAAAAAAAAGAAAAGAAAGGAAGAAAGAAAGAAAAAGAAATGATTATGTCCCTCTGAGATCCAATTATTTAATCTGTGCCCCTATTCGGCCCAAAATTATCTCAGTGACTGTCCAACGTGTATCTCACACCTGGGGGCACAGCCTTGAGATGATAATGATGATGTTGGTTTTAAAAAGAAAAAAAACGTTCAGACTGCTGAATCCTGGAGTATGTCTCGGCCTAGCAGGCTAAAATACAATTCTCTTCTTTCTTCCCTGAAAACGAAAGAATGGAGTCCTTAAAAAAGCAAATGGTGTGAAGAGTGATGTTTTTACACTGGACACTGAGACACACTGTGATGGGGTCTCTGGGGCAGCTCTGCTCATGACCCAGGAGGTCACTGTAGGGAGTTGTTTTCTAGGTGACCCCCCCACCCAAAGACTGCAACCTGGAGGCATTCACATGTGAGACCACACGCCAGGCGCAGACTAGGGGCTGGGACAAGAATCAAGATTAAAGGGGAAATGGCCGGGCGCGGTGGCTCACGCCTGTAATCCCAGCACTTTGGGAGGCCAAGGCGGGTGGATTACTTGAGGTCAGGAGTTCGAGATCAGCCTGGCCAACACAGTGAAACTCTGTCTCTACTAAAAATACAAAAATTAGCCGGATGTGGTGACTCATGCCTGTAGTACCAGCTCTTCGGGAGCCTGAGGCGGGAGAATTGCTTGAACTTGGAAGGCAGAGGTTGCAGTGAGCCGAGATCATGCCACTGCACTCCAACCTGGGCAATAGAGCAAGACTCCATCTCAAAAAAAAAAAAAAAAAAAAAGATTAAAGGGAAAATGAACACAGAGAAGAATAACTTGCACTGTTACACTGTAAGCCTTTGAAGAGTTTTCTAAAACCAGAGACCGAAGAATCAAGATTAACTCCGAAACAGTACATGCGAGCTGACAGGAGCGAGAGGTGGGCAGTCAGGAAATGCCGTCGGAGGGAAGAACATGTAATTTGGGCTTTGAGGACCAGGTAGTTCTGTGACTGGAGAAGTGGAGGAAGGGTATTTCTAGCAGCGGGAACAGTATATGCATAAGCAGACAGAGGCAAAAGAACGTGGCTGGAGCTTGAGATATGTAGCAATAAATGGGAATGCAAAGATGAAGGTAAGTTGGGCTAGATATCCGAGAACCTTGAATACCATGTCCAGAAGTTCGTGCTTGCTCTTCTAAGAATTCAGGTGCTCCAGAAGAATTCTGAGCAAGAGAAAGAGTGACATGGTCATTGGCTTTGGCCACTGTGTGCATAAAACATGGAAGAAGAGAGAGACAAGGGAATGAGGAGCAAGTTGGGAGATGGGTGATGGGGGATGTCACCCTGGAACGGAAGGTGGTATGTTAAGGAAGGTGACCCGCTGGGGATGGGGATAGAGGGCAGGCAGTTGAACATGACTCTCAGGTTTCCGGTGTGGACAACTGGATGGGTCATGAGTGCCATGAACCACAAGCTATTCATGGTCCCACTCAATACCCTCCTTTTGGGGCGCCTGAGTCATGGTTGGCCAAGGGTGTCATGGCATCTCTGGGGTCTGCATTGCTAAGCTCAGTTCCAATAGATCTTGGACTGAACTTCTGTGCGGTCCTCTCTGGCAAAGATGGGCTCAGAGCCCCTTGGAGCAATGCAGCAGAGACCATGGCAGCAGCCACATCAGCATCTGAAAGGAGCAGAATGCGGTTATTTTCCCCACTGCGGGCTCAGGGACTATGGTGGGAGAGGAGAGATTTAGTATAAGGGCCACTTTAAGCATCTTCCAGAATCCCATTGGAAGGGGGAGAAAATCCCATTTTTTGAAGAGCCCACTGATACCACCTTTAAAAAGAATACACAGGGGGGCCAGGTGCAGTGGCTCACGCCTGTAATCCCAGCACTTTAGGAGGCCGAGGCGGGTGGATCACGAGGTCAGGAGATCGAGACCATCCTGGCTAACATGGTGAAACCCCGTCTCTACTAAAAATACAAAAATTAGCTGGGCGTGGTGGTGCCAGGCGCCTGTAGTCCCAGCTACTTGGAGAGACTGAGGCAAGAGAATCACTTGAACCTGGGAGGTGGAGGTTGCAGTGAGCCAAGATCGCACCATTGCCCTCCAGCCTGGGCAACAAGAGTGAAACTCCACCTAAAAAAAACAAAAAAGAAATACGTAGGGAACTGCTAAACTCCTAGACCAAGGGCTTTTTTGAAAATAGCTGTGATTGGCCGGGTGCGGTGGCTGACGCCTGTAATCCCAGCACTTTGGAAGGCCATCCTGGCTAACACGGTGAAACCCCGTCTCTACTAAAAATACAAAAAAATTAGCCAGGCGTGGTGGCAGGCGCCTGTAGTCCCAGCTACTTGGGAGGCTGAGGCAGGAGAACGGCGTGAACCTGGGAGGCAGAGCTTGCAGTGAGCCGAGATGCGCCACTGCAGTTCAGCCCAGGTAACAGAGCAAGCCTCCATCTCAAAAAAAAAAAAAAAGAAAATAGCTGTGACCAGGCACACTGGCTCACACCTGTATTCCCAGCACTTTGGGAGGGTGAGGAGGGCAGACTGTTTGAGCTGAGGAGTTTGAAACCAGCATTGGCAACGTGGTGAAACCCCATCTGTACAAAAAAGACAAAACAATTAGCCAGGTGCAGTGGCATGTGCCTGTAGTCCCAGCTACTTGGGAGGCTCAGGTGGGAGGATGGCTTTAGCCCAGGAGGCGGAGGTTGCAGTGAGTCAAGATCGTGCCACTGCACTCCAGCCTTGGTGACAGAGCCAAACCCTGTCTCAAAAAAAAAAAAGAAGAAAAGCTATGCAGAAATGGGGGGTGGGGAATCAGCCAACCCTTTTGTGCTGGGTCTCAGGGGCACTCCATGCAGCTGCTCAGGCCCAGCCAGATGGCAAAGGGCCCTCAACCAACCCTGGGACCAGAACCACAAAAAGCCACCTACTTACTGGCTCCTGAGCCTAAGCTTAACAGGCAAAACGGACCACTCTTCACCAGGAAGGGCAGGACTATGCCAAGCTCACCCCAGACTTCTAGGCCTGGGAGGGTAGGGTCCCATGGAGCTGTGGGCTGCCCCTACCCAACCTGACCTCTGCTTCCTCTCTTCCCTTCTCCCCATGCTAACATTCCTCCACAGTGGCAATAGCAAAGGAAAAGACATCAACACGATTAAATCCCTCCGAGTCCTCCGGGTGCTACGACCTCTTAAAACCATCAAGCGGTTGCCAAAGCTCAAGGTGAGATTGAGAGATGGTGAGGTGGGGTGGGGGGACTGTCAGGGTTATCATGTACAGTTGAGCAGGTTGTACACTGCTCAAGGACAACACATTAAAGGAGGTGCTGATAACATCCTAGCCATTGTATATGGATATTTGTATTATTACAACTTCCCAGCAGATGGCAGTAAAGTGAGTTGATCTAAAATAATTCTGTGTATTATGACAATTTTTCTTTAGATGAAATGTCTCATAGTTAAGATCCCTTTTCCTAATTCGCATGAAAGCATCATATGGATTTAAAAGGGTATAATCGTGATCTGGGAAGCAGGAACTAGATTTCTTGTTCCATAAAATTTTGACTTTTCATCTACCTGTTCTAGGCTCTAATATCTCCCATTCCAAAACAGCATGAACCAGCATTTCCCAAAAGCCTGTCATTGAAAAAAAAAAAATTAAAGGAAATAAAATCCAGTCATTACAGCACCCACTTTCAGTGCATGCTTCACCTGAGGGTCCCCCGTATTATCTCTTATGTAATACGTTTCTTTAAATCAAATTACACTTGTAATCCCTGCATTTTGGAAGACCACGGCAGGAGTATTTATTGCTTGAGCCCAGGAGAATGAGACCAGCCTGGGCAACATAGTTAGACTCTGTCTCTATTAAAAATTAAAGACAGAAAACAGATACTGTTATTGAAATCTAACCAAAGGTGGTGCCTGCCCAAGGCTTTGAACATTGACAACTGCTCTTTCTTGATTAAAGAGGGAAAGTGTCAATGGTAGGTGTTAACATAGTAGCAATTTCTCCTTCACTCAAAAGGACTGAGAGGGTTGGAGAGGAAATAACTTTGTTACCTTGTTTTTCTGTATTGGGCTCACTTTGTATCACTTAAAAGCATCTCTGGTATCCCATTTGAGAGTTTTAGATCCATAGAATGCCAGGATTGAGTCCAACTTCTCCAACACTTATTTCTGAAAGCTGGGGGGCCTTACCCTAGGGACTTGACTTATTACCTTGCCTGTAAAATGGGAATGATAGTGGCTGGGCGTGGTGGCTCATGCCTGTAATCCCAGCACTTTGGGAGTCCAAGGCAGGCAGATCACAAGGTCGGGAGATCGAGACCACGGTGAAACCCTGTCTCTACTAAAAATATAAAAAATTAGCCGGGCGCGGTGGTGGGCACCTGTAGTCCCAGCTACTTGGGAGGCTGAGGCAGGAGAATGGCGTGAACCCGGGAGACGGAGCTTGCAGTGAGTGCCGAGATTGCACCACTGCCCTCCAGCCTGGGCGACAGAGCACGACTCCATCTCCAAAAAAAAAAAAAAAAAATGGAAATGATAATGGCAGTATTCTGGTATTATGGGCCACTGGAGGCAGAAGGTTGGGCAGGTCCCCAGCCCCTCATGCTCTCTGTCAACCCCACCCCACAGGCTGTGTTTGACTGTGTGGTGAACTCGCTTAAAAACGTCTTCAACATCCTCATCGTCTACATGCTATTCATGTTCATCTTCGCCGTGGTGGCCGTGCAGCTCTTCAAGGGGAAGTTCTTCCACTGCACCGACGAGTCCAAGGAGTTTGAGAAAGATTGTCGGTGGGTCTCAGCTTTCTGGCACATTCCCATTGGAACTAGCAGGTTGGCAGGGGGGAAGTGGCTAGAGGCATCGGCCACTTGGGCTCAGAGACTGGAGAAGTGGTGAGCCTTGGGAGTGACTCAGTTGCAACCAGCTTGGATCTTGGGTAGAAAGAAAACCGGTTTTAGAATTTGAGTCACCACCCATAGCCACAGGATGAGTCATAAGCAAATTGCTTGACCTTTCAGTCACTGCCCTTGTCATGTGAGGGATATTAATACACGTCCACAGTTCCTTACTTGAAATCTTGACAGGCGGAAGTGTTTCAAAGTTGAGAATATTTTGAGGTTTTAGAAAGGTTGGACTGGGTACATCCCATGTCAGACATGACATCCTCAGCTGGGTCTAAGGCAGCCCTATAATCAAACACAATATTTCTGCCATAAAATGTGTATTCACACCAAATGGGTAAATAACAAGTATAAAGAGCTTCATGTCCAATCAGATCAGGTTTCATTACCAGATAAGTTAGGTAAGAGGCCAGGTGCAGTGGCTCACACCTGTAATTCCAACACTTTGGGAGGCTGAGGTGGAAGGATTACTTGAGGCCAGGAGTTAGAGACCAGATTGGGCAACATAATGAGAGCCCATCCCTACAAAATAAATTTTAAAAGTTAGCAGGGCATGGTAGCACACACCTGTAGTCCCAGCTACTTGGGAGGCTGAGGCGGGAGGATTGTTTAAACATAGGAGTTCAAGGCTGCAATGCACTATGATGGTACCACTGCACTCCAGCCTGCGTGACAGAGTGAGACCCTGCCTCTCAAAACTATATACATATAGGCTGGGCGCGGAGGCTCACACCTGTAATCCCAGCACTTTGGGAGGCCGAGGTGGGCGGATCACGAGGTCAGGAGATCGAGACCATCCTGGCTAACATGGTGAAACCCCGTCTCTACTAAAAATACAAAAAACTAGCTGGGTATGGTGGCAGATGACTGTAGTCCCAGCTACTCGGGAGGCTGAGGCAGGAGAATGGCGTGAACCCGGGAGGCAGACCTTGCAGTGAGCCCAAATTGGGCCACTGTACTCCAGCCTGGGCAACAGAGCAAGACTCCATCTCAAAAAAATATATATATACACACACACATATATATACACACAAAATACATATATATGTGTGTGTGTCTATATATGTATGTGTATATATAGTGATATTGTTAACAGTGTAAAGTGGCATTTTGCAACACGTGATAGCCTGTTGTTATCTTGATGGCTATTTATTGAAATTAGGAGGATGCCAGATGTCTGGATAGAAGTCTGGAACTAACCCTTGTTTCCTGCCTTGAAAAGGAGTAGCAACCTCCCTTAGCCTGATGAACCTGTAAATGTCCGCTGTGTCTCTCTGCCTCCTCCTAAACTCCCCCCACCCCACCCCCAGCAAGCCTGAGGCTCTCACCCCGAGGACTAGAAGTTATCACGTTGGAAGTGTTGGACCCTGGGTCAGCTCTCCCACCAGGAGTAAGGTTGTGCCATCACCCATGGATTTATCTCGAAGTAGATGCACACATAATCCCCTGTGAAGCACAGGGACACATGGTGGCAAGGTGGGGAGGCACTGCTTCCCAGGCTGAGGGACGCAGCCTAGGCTGGTGGACCCCTCTTCTTTTCCCTCCCCCGTCTCTGATAACCAAAGGCAAGTGCAAGACAGCCCCTCTTTCCCGTTTGCTAACAGTCCCCACTCTCTGTGGCAGAGGCAAATACCTCCTCTACGAGAAGAATGAGGTGAAGGCGCGAGATCGGGAGTGGAAGAAGTATGAATTCCATTATGACAACGTGCTGTGGGCTCTGCTGACCCTCTTCACCGTGTCCACGGGAGAAGGCTGGCCACAGTAAGTGGCCCGACTAGAAACCTACCCAGGAGGAACCCCAGGGAGCAGGAGGATAAAGGGCCTGAGAGCTTAGCGATAAGGAAGGTCTTGGAAGCCGGGCATAGTGGTTCAAGCCTGTAATCCCAACACTTTAGGAGGCCAAGGCAGGTGTATTGCTTGAGACCAGGAGTTTGAGATCAGCCTGACCATCATGGCAAAACACTAAAAATACTAAAAATACAAAAAAAAAAAAAAAAAAAAAAAAAAAAAAAAAAAAAAAAAAAAAAAAAGCCAGGCATGGTGGCTCACACCTGTGGTCTCAGCTACTCAGGAGGCTGAGACACAAGAATCCCTTGAACCCAGGAGGCAGAGGTTGCAGTGAGCCGAGATTGCACCACTGCACTTCATCCTGGGTGACAGAGCAAAACTAGGGCCTCCTCCCCACCCCGCGAAAAAAAAAACCGGTGAGGCTGAATCATGGACTTCATCTTTATTTAAAATTTTGAGCCATTTGCAGTGGCTCATACCTGTTATCCCAGCTACTCAGGAGGCAGAGGTGGGAGGATTGCTTGAGCCTAGGAGTTCAAGGCTGCAGTGAGCTGTGATTGTGCCATTGTACTCCAGCCTGGACAACAAAAGGAGACCCCATCTCAAAAAACAAAAAGAAGAAGAAATTGGTATTTTTTCATCATGGACTTTTTGCATTAACTTTGATTTTAAAATATTGGAGCAAAAGATTATCTTGATTACTGAGATTTTCAGTACCCCCTTAATTCGCACCCAAAACAAATGCCTCCCTCCCTCACCTTGTCCAAGTCGTAGTCTTCCTCTCAGAGGTCTGGAAATGCCAGGCCAGAAGCTTGGTAGATTCCAGCATGTACCCTCATTATCCTCACCTCCCTCCCTCTCTCAGCAAATATGCCAACCTGAACATGCCCTTCTGCCCACCCTCACACCCATCCAGTACTCACACACATGAGAATAGTGCTAACCCACAAGGCCCCTTTGAGCAAAGTTTTTTAAAACACCCCTTTCTCAACAGGCTTCACTTCCATCTGTCTGAAAATCATTGCAATAGACTTAAATGATTTTGTTCAAACAAGGCACTGGAGGGCCACCTGCCAAAAAATTGTCATCATGAATACACAAATCTATCATGCCTATCATGTGAAGGTAACACTTAGACACAGCCTTTGAGCAGTGCACAACTGTACAGAGCTGCTATGCACTTGCCTACTCTCATACTCATTGCACCTCCTCAGCACCCACCACCACCTGTGCTCAAATACCCACTCCACATTCATACACCCACCTCCACTCCCTCCATTGCCACAACCTGTCTTTAAATCCTAACTTGGCCACTTCTAAGTGGGTGATCTTCAGCACGTCCCTTAAAATTGCCAAACTTCAGTTTCCTCGTATGCAAACTGGAGCCAGTAATAACCTCCCTGAGAGGGTTGCTGAGCAGGTGGGAATGAAACGTTGAATATTGTTTCCAGCACACAGCAAACCCGTCATGCACAGCAGTAGAAATAACTGACATTGGCTGGGCGTGGTGGCTCACACCAGTAATCTCAGCAGTTTGGGAGGCCAAAGTGGGTGGATCACCTGAGGTCAGGAGTTCAAGACCTGACCAACAACTCATGTCCTGACCAACATGGTGAAACCCCGTCTCTACTAAAAATACAAAAAATGCCGAGTGCGGTGGCTCAAGCCTGTAATCCCAGCACTTTGGGAGGCCAAGATGGGCAGATCACAAGGTCAGGAGATTGAGACCATCGTGGCTAACACAGTGAAACCCCGTCTCTATTTAAAAAATACAAAAAACTAGCCGGCCGAGGTGGTGGGCGCCTGTAGTCCCAGCTACTCAGGAGGCTGAGGCAGGAGTATGGCGTAAACCTGGGAGGCGAAGCTTGCAGTGAGCTGAGATCTGGTCACTGCACTCCAGCCTGGGCGACAGAACGAGACTCTGTCTCAAAAAAAAAAAAAAAAAAAAAAAATTAGCCAGGCATGGTGGCACATGTCTGTAATCCCAGCTACTTAGGAGGCTGAGGCAGGAGAATCACTTGAACCCAGGAGGTGGAGGTTGTAGTGAGTTGAGATCACGCCATTGCACTCCAGCCCGGGCAATGAGAGCAAAACTCCATCTCAAAAAATTAAAATTGGACCGGGCACAGTGGCTCCCAGCACTTTGGGAGGCCGAGGCGGGTGGATCACGAGGTCAGGAGATCAAAACCATCCTGGCTAACATGGTGAAACCCCGTCTCTACTAAAAATACAAAAAAAATAAATAAATAAATTTAAGAAATAACTGACATTATTGTCAAGCTTTCAAAAAACAGTGACTACTTAAATTTCTTTTTCATTTCCCTGTGTTCCTGTTCCGCCATCTTACTTCCACCCTCTCTCCACCTTCCTTATCACCCCTTGGGTCCTTGTCTCTCTCCTTCCTGTTCCTTCCCTCTCCCTGCCCCATTCCTTTCAGGGTCCTCAAGCACTCAGTGGATGCCACCTTTGAGAACCAGGGCCCTAGCCCTGGGTACCGCATGGAGATGTCCATTTTCTACGTCGTCTACTTTGTGGTGTTCCCCTTCTTCTTTGTCAATATCTTTGTGGCCTTGATCATCATCACCTTCCAGGAGCAAGGGGACAAGATGATGGAGGAATACAGCCTGGAGAAAAATGAGGTGCCACTTCCAATTCCATCTGTCCTTTAAAAATTGGGGACACAAACTTTAAAACACACACACACAACACCCAGGAACCCGTTTCGAGGGGTACCTTGGGGAGAGAACAGAAGCATCCTCCAAACCAAATTCAGGGCTTCAGGGCAGTCCTTCATGGAGTTCCAGAGGAAATAGGTCATACAGTGTATGTATCAGTCAGTTTAGTCTGGGTTGTGCTGCAGTAACAAGCAACCCCAGATTTCATTGCCAAATATCCACAAAGGGACTTATTTTTTGCTCACACTGCATGTCGAGATCAGTTGTGGATCTTCTGCTTGTCATCTTTATTCTGGTTCCCAGGCTGGCAGAGCGGCAGAGCAGCCTCCCTCTGAAATGCTCCAGATGAAAAAGAGAGTATGTCAGACGGAGGCTCAGCTCTTCATGCTTGTACTCAAAAATGACACATGTCACTTCTGCTCACATTTCATCAGCCAAAGCAAGTCACACATCCATTCTGATGTCAGTGGAGTGGGGAAATATGATCGCCCCTAGTGAAGGATGGTGAATATTTATGAATGAAAAGCCAAGCCAGGTGTGGTGGCTCACACCTGTAATCCCAACATTTGGGAAACTGAGGTGGGAGGATCACTTGAGCTTAGGAGTTTGAGACCAACCTGGCCAACACAGCAAGACCCCATCTCTACTACAAATAAAAAAAAAATAGCCAGGCATGATGGTGCACACCTTTAGTCCCAGTAACATGGGAGGCTGAGGTGGGAGGATGCTTGAGCTTGGGAGTTCGAGGCTTCAGTGAGCTATCATCATGCCACTGCACTCCAGCCTGGGCAACAGAGCAAGACCCTGTCTCAAAAAAAGAAAAGGAAAGAAAATCCAATCCCCAGTCTACCAGAGAGTATAGACGTGACTCTTTGCCTCTCTCTGGCATCATTCAAGCTAAATAGAGGACCTAGAATATATCCTCTGCTCCCTTGACCCTTAAGACTTAATAACCACTATTCTTCCCTCTCTCTCCCTCGAAGAGAAGGAGAAGCAGCAGCAAAGTATTCAGTAAGAAAGAGTGGGCTGGGCACAGTGGCTCACGCCTATAATCTTAACACTTTAGGAGGCCAAGGCAGGAGGATTGCTTGAGCCCAGGAGTTCAAGAACAGCCTGAGCAACATAGTGATACCCCATCTCTATGATTAAAAAAAAAAAAAGTTTTAATTAGCTGGGTGTGGTGGTGCATGCCTGTAGTCCCAGCTACTCAGGAGGCTGAAGTGGGAGGATCACTTGAGCCCAGGAGGTCAAGGCTGCAGTGAGCTGTGATTGTACTGCACTCCAGCCTAGGTGACAAAGCAAGCCCCTGTCAAAGAAAAAAGAAAAGAAGGAAGGAGGGAGGAAGGGAGAGAGGGAAGGAAGAAGGAAGGAAGGAAGGAAGGAAGGAAGGAAGGAAGGAAGGAGAGAGAGAGAAAGGGGGGAGGGAGGGAAGGAGAGAGGGAGGGAGGGAAGGAGAGAGGGAGGGAGGGAAGGAGAGGGAGGGAGGGAAGAAGGAAGGAAGGAGAAAGAAAGGGAAGGAAGGAAAGAAGAGGGAAAAGAAAGGGGAAAGGGAGGAAGGAATGAAGGGAAGGAAGGAAAAAGGGAATGAAGGAGGGAGGGAGAGAGGGAGGAAGGGAAAGAAGGATTAGGCTTCAATTTGATTTGGCACACTTGGTAGCTGTGTCACCTCAGGCAAGTGGTTTAACCTCTCTAAGCCTCTATTTTCGTCATCTGCAAAGTGAGGTCATTGATAGTACCCACTTCCCATGTTTGCATTAGCCATGCAATAATGGGGAAATGTCAGTGCAAGTTTTGGCAAATGGTGACGTTTCAAGCAACTGTAGCTGTTAGGATAAGAAAGCAATGGTGAGGGCCGGGCACGGTGGCTCATGCCTGTAATCCCAGCACTTTGGGAGGCTGAGACGGGCAGATCATGAGGTCAGGAGATCGAGACCATCCTGGCTAACACGGTGAAACCCCGTCTCTACTAAAAATACAAAAAGTTAGCTGAGCGAGGTGGCGGGCGCCTGTAGTCCCAGCTGCTCGGGAGGCTGAGGCAGGAGAATGGCGTGAACCTGGGAGGTGGATGTTACAGTGAGCCAAGGTCGTGCCACTGCACTCTAGCCTGGGTGACACAGCGAGACTCCGTCTCAAAAGAAAGAAAGCAATGGTGAGAAGGAGGAGGGAGCCCAGGAATCCTGGCTGGGGGCAAGAGAGGCAGAGACTCAAGCAGAAGCACTTGAGAACCACGACGAGTTAGACAGAGGGTGCCTGGTATACAGCCACCTTCCTCCTGCCTCTGCCACTCTCACCACTGGCCTCTCTCCTGCAGAGGGCCTGCATCGATTTCGCCATCAGCGCCAAGCCGCTGACCCGACACATGCCGCAGAACAAGCAGAGCTTCCAGTACCGCATGTGGCAGTTCGTGGTGTCTCCGCCTTTCGAGTACACGATCATGGCCATGATCGCCCTCAACACCATCGTGCTTATGATGAAGGTAAGCGCCTTACACCAACCCCCAGCACTGCTTAAGCCCCACCTCGTTCCTGCCTCGACCCTCGTGAAATGAAACCATCTGCAGTTTCCCAGACAGACCACATTCTGGATCACCTGCTGTGATTTGTTCCTGCTGTTCCCTCTACCTGACACACGGTTCCCACCACTCCCCCTGGCCAACTGCTTCTTCCCAGCTGTACCTGCAGACCTCTTCCTCCAGAAAACCTTCCCTGACCACCCAAGACTGCTTGAGGTGCCCGTCTTAGCAGGCATCCTATCTTTATGTCACCTGCCACAAAAATCAGCGTCAGGTTGCACGACAGTGTCCCCCACCCACTTGTGAGGACCTCACCCCTGAATTCCTAGAGTCCAACAAGGATCTGGTTCGGACGGAACAAGAAGCTGTCTATAAATGTTTGATTAATGAAATGAGGGGGCCGGGCGCGGTGGCCCACGCCTGTAATCCCAGAACTTTGGGAGGCCGAGGCGGGCAGATCACCTGAGGTTGTGAGTTCGAGACCAGCCTGACCAACATGGAGAAACTCCATCTCTACTAAAAATACAAAATCAGTCAAGCATAGTGGTGCGCATCTGTAATCCCAGCTACTCAGGAGGCTGAGGCAGGAGAATCGCTTGAACCCGGGAGGCGGAGGTTGCTGTGAGCCGAGATCGCGCCATTGCACTCCAGCCTGGGCAACAAAAGCGAGACTCTATCTCAAAAAAAAAAAAAAAGAAAGAAAAGAAAAGAGGCCGGGCGCGGTGGCTCAAGCCTGTAATCCCAGCACTTTGGGAGGCCGAGACAGGCAGATCACGAGGTCAGGAGATCGAGACCATCCTAGCTAACACAGTGAAACCCCGTCTCTACTAAAAAATACAAAAAACTAGCCGGGTGTGGTGGCAGGCGCCTGTAGTCCCAGCTACTCGGGAGGCTGAGGCAGGAGAATGGCGTAAACTCGGGAGACGGAGCTTGCAGTGAGCTGAGATCCGGCCACTGCACTCCAGCCTGGGCGACAGAGCGAGACTCCATCTCAAAAAAAAAAAAAGAAA